>NW_006159625.1:2382339-2419479 GCF_000334495.1 Tupaia belangeri chinensis
GGAAGAGCTTACTTCTCTGGTGACAGTGAAGTGACTCAACTGGTACTTCTAACTGCCTTTCCCTCTTTACTTTTGTGACTGGAGTTTAATCATGAACCTACAGGTCTAAATTATGAGCCCACAGGAGCTATAACATTTTATGACAATAAGGATACATGTCTTATTCTAAGGACAGAGAGCAGGAAAACGTTGAAGCAATAATGTCAGCTCTGGGTTGCTGTTTGAACACCTAGTGGGGTGGGGAAAGAGAACCTCCTAGTTATTCGAATAATTTCAGCAGGTTTTCTTGTTATGAACAAATAATGTGAACCCAATTGATACCACTGTACCTAGTCTATGCCAGAAAATAAATACTTTTTGATCTATGGTATAAAAACATATTCCTTATGCAACAATATTGATGAAAATCCTAATTTAGTCAGCTGTTTTTGACAAGAGGCAGTATATCACAGAGACTAGGGGAGTAAGAGTTAAGAGACATGGATGTGTAACTGCTCTTCCACTGACCAGTAGCTATGTAATCGTGGACAAGTCCCTTAACTTTGAGTCTGTTTCTAGATCTGGAGAGTAAACAGTGTACCTGCTTCAGAGGTCCCATACGAACTTTAAATGAGGTCACAGGACCTTACACGTAGTAAGCATTTATCATGATACTTAGTAGGTATTGTCCACAACAAAATTAAAGAAGCTCTAAATTGTGATACTAAATCTTCACAATCATTAAGCTATAATCTCTAATATTTTGTCTTGATTTGAAAAAAAACCAAAATGGGTATGAAAACTTTATAAATAGGTTCCTAATTTCATGTCTCATTAAAAACATAGTCATTGTTCTTCAATATCAGATTGGCTTATTTACACAGAGTAAGATAACACTAAGCTTCACATATAAATTTATGTTTATTTATTCTTGAAACTCCTTAATTTGATTTAGTTTTTGTAATTATGCTTTTACTTGATAGTAAAAACAAGTTAAATGAAGAAAAGTAGCCCATGACCACAACACTAATAATAATTAAATTTAGAATACTGTTTAAGGTTTGCAACTTTCATATATTTTATATTTTCTTTCCCAGCATCTAAGACAGCTATTTTTTAAAATTTTACAGATAATATGTGATAACCTGCTAACACTTAGCTATTTATTGACATTTGTGTAACCACATACATAAGTGATTTTATTTTTAACAGTTTTAATCTTAGATTTATTTGTATGCCTTTTGTGATTCAGTAATATCTCTAACTCATGTCATCTGAAATTTCTGCCTCAGTCAAGAAGTATTCTCAGATCCTGTTCTTCTCAGACCTGCATATATTTAACAACATTTCATCCTGACATACAGAAGTCATTTCATTTACATCCGCGGAAGAGAGAATAGAACAGAACACCTGCTGCCAGCTCAGGCAGTGGGCCCAGTCGCTGTTAGAGCACTTACATCATGAGAACGTGCTTCTTCAAGCCCTCAGATCAGAAACCTTTGAATTAAGAAAAGTTATAAAAAAGTTCTTCCTAGCCAGAATAATTCTGGAAAATAGTCTTTTGTAACTATCATTACATATTATATGACTTATTATATTTTTAAGAGTTTTAGAAAAAGAGTTATGTCCTTTATTGGCATATAAGGTGTAGATGTTACAGATATCAAATGGCAAGCTAGCATCCCAAATGTCGTAATAGAAATAAGACATGAGAACACAGCAGTAGGTCAATGACCTGGGAATCGGAAGCAGGCAGAAACACAACAAAAATTAACAGGTCAGGGATGTGAAGCAGGGCTCCTTTTCAAATCCCAGTATTTTAGAAGTTAATATAGTAACTCAGGGTACTTTTATGTAAAGGAACCAAGGCTAAATAATAGTATGAATAGCTACACAGTGCTGGAAAACCTGAAAGAAACTTAGAATTGTCCTTTCCCATCGAAAGTCAGGTACAGAGCAAATAATTACTTTCTTTGAAAATCTGTAAGAGGTGCCCTCTATGAGAAGACAGGGTAAGCTCGGCCGGGTTGACATAAAAGCCATCTGGGATAGAGCTGACTGTCAAAGCAGGAGTCAAGACTAAAAATTACCTCATTTGTCCTCTGAACAGGACTCCTTGTCTTTAATCTCCTTTCCAGTTGTAACTTTAGTATACCATTAGAGCTATTTTCCAAAAAATCTACTCATATTCATGACTTCCTCAGAAATCTTCAAAGCCCTTTTTTCTATGTGGATTTTATACAAATATTTTTAAATACATAGAGCATAAATAATATAGATATTGAATTCATTGAGTAAGAGACATAAATATAGATATTAAAATATAAGATATCAATAACAAAAGTATAAATGTTAAAACCATGTAGATATTGAAATAATGTAGAAGCATATAAATGTAAAAAAAAATTCTATATTTTTAATTGAGTGATAAAAAGCTCTCCACATCTGTCTGAAGCCAACTTTTCATTTTTTTCTAATATGTAGCCCAAGTTGGTGTAAATTTCCACCCTAAAGAGGTACTAGATATTCCTTAAACATGGCTGACACTCAGATGCTTCCATAATTTCACTTAAACTTTCCCCTCTGCCTGACATGTCCTTCATGTCATGTCTTCTATAAAGCATTCTGAGATTTCTTCAAGCCAAATGAGTATCATTTTCCTGTCATTCTTCTTTTGCCTTATTTTCTTTTATATTACTTAACATAACCTATTTTATATGAGCATTACTTATGTACATGGGTTTCCCTAGTTAGAGGATAAACTTCTAGAATAGGAGGCTTTACTTGCCATCTCCCCGTGTCCTCCCTCCTTTCCTTCCCTCTGTACTTTGTCCCTCTCTCCTCTTTTTCCACTCTTTACCCCTTTTCCACTCCTCCATTTATTCCTTCCTCATTTACCTTTTCATTCATTTTACAGTTATTTATTTGTTCCTCTAGGAACTTTTTTTTCCTTTTAATGCAGAATCCAGAATTAGTTATCAGCTTTAGGGACATCCCAGGTATGCACTTCTGAGTTGCAGACTAGAGAAAGGTACGGAATGTCCCCTGAGATGGAAAACATGTTCACAGGTAAAAAAGAGAACTAAGATAATTGTGATTTCTTTAAAGGAAAAGCCCAGGATAGTTACTTGGTGCTCTATACCCCAAGTTATTCACTCATCACTGAGTCTGTCATTCAAAAAAAAAAAAAATCACACTATAAAGCTAAAAGAGCTCTCAGACAGGTTGTAATCCAGCTTCCTCATTTCACTGATGAGGAAGCTGAGAAATGTAGAAGTGGAATTCATACAACCTGTTAGTAGTAACACCTTTCTATGCCTTTTTATTTGAAAAAAATTTGTGAATGATAATTTTTATCATATTTCACAATACAATGGGCAAATTTAGAAGCTAACTCATTTATTATTGCATTCACATATTGTTTTCTACATTAGATATACACTTGAATCATTTTCTTCCAAATTAAAAAAAATCTATGTAAAATGATATGTATAATTAAAATACAAAACAATATTAAAGTACTACTTCTACATATAATTGAATGATAGATTTTAACAAAAACTGTTAAACAGTCATAAAAATTAACTTGTATAAAGACATATTTCACGCTATTCTAACAACTCCTTTGCGTTCCACTTAAAATTAATAAGTGGAATTGCACATTATAAATAATGACATTATTTTTTCCTCATTTTCTTCTTTTTTGGAAGCAGTAAAAAGAAAAAGGCATAGGGACCAGCAGGTAGCATGGTGGTTAAGGCACTGGACACTCCCACAGGGCTGACTGCGGTTTGAGTCCTGGACCTGGTGGGTTGCTTCCTCACATTTTCTCTGTCTCTCTCTGGTCAAATTAAACATAAATGAATGAATAAGTTAAATAAATAATTCTTGAAAGAAAGAAAAGGGCATAGAAATAATGTGTTCTTATGTGACTTGGCCCTGGAGACTGCTTTGGCCTGTGAGCATTCCTAGTCATGAAAATGACCTTAAAATGGCCAATCATAAAATCATAGTCATTTTCTTTGTTAGTCAAGAAGTTGTACTGAGCTAGTGGGTTTGGAGAGCAACTCTATAAGTTCTTGTTTGCTTGTTACTTGTTACTACTTTTACCTCATATGTTATAATAAACAATAAAAAAATAACTACTACTAGATACTCCATGTGTGAGGTCAAGTGCTACAGTCTTCAGTACACAATATTTCTGCCCCGTGAAGTTATCATCACTCAAAAGTTCCTTCTCTCATATGAGATATTTTCAAAGGTTAGCTATGTTATTTCTTGACTGGAATATTATTTCATAATCTTAAAAGGTGATGGTGCAGAAATAATCACTTTTTCAAATGTTTATTTAGGTAGTAATATCTATAATCCTTCCAATTGAAGAAAAATTACAACTACTTTTCATGCTCATGAGTAAAACTGTTACACAATAAAATTGTAGGTATGTTCAAATTATAATGTGAATTAAACTGACGTTATAGATATAAATCCACATTGCCTTAAAACGGCTGCCCTGAGTGACTAAAGGTTTTGACAAAAATGTCGATTTTGACTTAGCTATTAATTATTTTATATAAAAAGAGAAAACATTATACATGTATACTTATTCTCTATATTATAATGATTATGCCTTAAGTATAGGAAAATTATATAATTCATGCATTATTGAGAATCTGTTAGAGTGCCTTACAAGGATTAGAGATTACTGAATCAGTGATCTGATTAGAAAATATTAGAATGGAAAGAAATGAGAGATGGAAAAAAAATCTATTTCAAGCCTAATTTCAAAGATTAGGGTATGAGATTAAGTGGTTTGCTTAATTAATGATGACACGGCCCAAGCCTGAATATTTAGTGGTCTTTCTTAATGCTGCCTCCAGAGTACTACATATTTGAGAAGAATCATTGGGCAACTTTTGCATTCTCACCACAAAAGTGGTAGTACTGAAATTAGTCCCTAAATCTCTCCATTCTCTCTCAGTATTCTTTCTACCATGATTAACTTTAGATGGAGATCAAATCACATGCTCAATAGAAAACTTGCTTTTGACTCTTATGTAATAATCTACTAATAGTTTTTCTTGAAAATCATGGAAGAATATGAAAGGTTTACTGCTGAGTGAAGCAAGCCAGGCTATGAAGGAGAGACATTGTATGTCCCCACTTAATATATACTCAGTATCTACACTCTATGACTGAAACTGGCTAAAGGATTTGCAAACATAAGAGATGGGTGTGATTGCCAGATGTGGTGTGTGTGGAGGAGTGGGGCCAGGGGAAGGACATTTGGAGGAGGGATACGGTGACAGAGCATTGACGGGACGAGGAGGTAGTGGGGTTATCTGTTGAAGATATTTTGATCAACTAGATTGGGAAGAAATGTTCACATATTGAAATGTGCACTTTGTAAGTTAAACAAGGTGATTGAATGTAAATAAATAAATAAATAAATAAAAAGAAAATAATTTCTTGTCCCTAAGTATTTTACAGAATGCTTAAAAATCACCTCCACTAAAACTCTTTGCAAACTATCCTACCCATAGCATCTTTTTTGAGCTTTCCCTCAGCATTTAACCCCATGTTTATTCATACACACAGACACACACACGCACCCCACTAAGTGCTTATTATGACCAAGGCAAAGTGGAGAGACCATAAAAGGGAATAAAATAATAAAATATAGTCTCCATTCTTATAAAGTGTATAGTTTAATATACAGATAAAAAAAGTAAATTTGTTAAATTTATATATCCTTAGTTAATCCTATTCGTATATGGAATTTGATAAAAAAAGGTTTCTGCCCCATTCCATAACTTTTTTTCTTCTTTATTTCACAACTCTCTGGTCCCATAATACCTTCCTCCCTTCTGTAGTTCATATATCTTTCACCCCCTATAGAATATTCTAGTTGTTAGCAAGCCAGGAATTTCAGAAACTTCATGAAAACAAAGGTGAAGGCATATATTTAAGTTTTTACTGAATCTACAGGTGCTAAATAATGAGCCCACAGGAGTTGTAACATTGTATGACAATAAGGATACATGTCTTATTCTAAGAACAGAGAACAGGAAAACACTGAAGCTATGGTATCAGCCCTGGGCTGCTGTTTGAGCACGTAGTGGTGCGCGGAAGAGAGCCTCCTAGGTGAAAATAAAGGTGAAGGCTTACATATTTATTTATTTATTTATTTATTTATTTTTGCTGGAGGTAAAAGGAAAACATTCTCCCTGAATTTTTAGGCAATACACAGGGAGAAATTGTTCTTGGCAATAGCAGTTATTGTCCATTAATTGACTCTTTTATCTGCAGGCAGCTTGATGCGAGTTATTTAAAATTCTTTCTTTTGTCACTATTTACAAAAGAGAGAGAAATGAAAATTTCTCCTAAAATTCTCTAGCGCTCTACACCATATATAGGTTAGGATTATCTTTTTCTATTTCCTAACCTGAAGTGTGACTATTTGGTAGAGGGTAGCAATTCATACGTACAGGTAAAGAAATGGCACTCAGGCTTGAAAGTCAGCATGAAATCCTGGCTTAGCAAACCATATTGAAATGTGATTTTATGGCTTAGAAAGATAATGTTTCAAATGGACTTGCAAACATAAAGCTAAAACATTTTATCTCCTCAGGGTTGAGAAGGTGGTTAGAAAAAGGAAAAAGAGAAAAAGTAACAAACCTTAAAAAGAAACAAAAAAATTCAAAGCAAAATAGCTAGTTAGTAACCTTAAAATCACTATATGCCATTATAATGAAATATGTTTTTCTAATGCCTTCAAGTGTTAAATTAAAAGATGATTAGCTAGTTTGTAGAGATGCACTGAGAGAGCTAAACTGTCTTTTTATATTCATACATCGAAATCCTAACCCCCAGTACCTCAGGATGTGACTGTATTGGAATATATAGACTTTTAAGAGGTAATTAAGGTAAAATGAGGCCATGTGGCCTTATAAGAGGAAAAGATTAGGACACAGACACACAGAGGGAGGATTATGTGAGGAAACATCACGAAAGTGACCCTCTGCAAGCCGAGAGGCCTCCAAAGGAACTATCCCTGCAGACACCTTATCTTGAACTTCTAGGTTCCAAAACTGAGAAAATAAACGTTAAAACTCTCAGACTGTAGTATTTAAGGAAGGAAGTTAAGAAGTTAAGGGAAAAAGGATCCCAAAGTAAAATCCAAGAATAATCACAAATAAATACATAAAATATCTTAAATTTCTTAGGATTATTTATCATGTTTTTTTACCATAGATCTTTTACATAAAGTGAGGTAATAGAAAAATGATTTAAGTACAAGTTCATTTTGGTGCAAAAATAAAATTAAGTCATGCATAGTTTTTTCATAACAAGCATTTTCTATGCACTTTTTGAAGACCCTTCCTATATGTATTCATACAAGATAAAGATGAACTGAACAGTTGTTTCCATCAGCTAAAACATGGAGAACAGAAATTCCCCTCTGACATAGACCTTTAGGGTATGCGTGTCTATCTGCAGATACATAAATTACATGTAAATATCATTTTGTATCTATATCTTAGCCAATGGATAGATAGATATTTGAATTAAAGTTGAATTGCATCTGGCTTGTTAGGAATTAGGAAAAGTAAAATGACAATGCTTAATATATAAAAATTTGAATAGAATGCCCAAAATAAGACAACTCAAATTTATTTTTAGCTTTAAAAAATATTTTCATAATTCTTCACTTCTCCTCCCTTTCCAAAAGATATGCTTCTATCTCTACTAGTCTGTTAATGGCCACAAACACAGACCTAAATCCCCTGGGGCTTTGGTAAGAGCAAGTTATCTTATCTGTTGGAAGTAATTCTTCTATTTCTCTTTCTCCCCTATGACCACCATCATCATCACCATCACCCTCACCCTCACAGTTCACTTTTACTGTTTGCACAGTAAACATTTACTGATCATTTAGTATGTACCAAGCTCTGTTTTAAGAGTTATAATGTATATAAATAGACCTACTTTTGAAAATAATCCTAGGAAGTAGATATTATTATTAGCACATGTTACAGAATGAGAAACCAAGGCACAGAGGGCGTTAAACAAGTTGCCCACTTATATAGATAGTGGCAGATGTTTGAATCCAGGCAGCATGGTTCTGGAGTCCATTTTTATTTTATTTTATTTTATTTATTTATTTTTTTGAGAGGTTTTTGCTATAGGGCGCATGCATTCGCCAGAGAGACTAAAAGCAAGAAATCACCCCCCCAGGGGGGATGGCCACACCGCAATCCCTTCTCCTCCCTTCTCCTCTCAGGATCCTGGGCACGCACACAGAAGCGCCCGGTGTGAGTTTAAGCCACGGGGTCCAGGACTCGAACCACAGTCAACTACATGGAGTCCAGCGACATAGCCATTGCTCCAACTGCTGGTCCCTTAATACTACTCTGTAGTCTATATTTAATTATAAGCAGTAAAAATATATTTGAAAGTGATTTAAAAACTGCCCGCATACCTATTACTGTAACCAAGCCTTCAGAAGTTTTGCTGTGACTGCGGCTGCCACTGTAGTTACTAACAATGCACACCAATGACAGAACATTGTACTCCCAATAGCTCCGTCTCCTCTATCAATCTATCTATATCTATCTATCTTTTTTAAGAGAGATTTTTGCTATAGGGCACGTGCACTTTCCGAGAGAGAGAGAGAGACAGAGACAGAGACAGAAAGCAAAAACCACCTCCTAGGGGGTATGGCCACGTCATGATCCCGTCTCCTCTATTCTCCTCTAAGGATTTTGGGCATGCACACACACCCACTTGGCATGAGTATTAGGTAGCTGGGTTCAGGACTCAAACCAGGGTCGACGATGTGGGAGTCCAGCAACATAACCATTACACCATCTACTGGTCCTAACAATCTGTATTTTTTAAATCTAGGTTTATTTCTCTTCATAATTATACCTGGTAAATTAATAACTAGAGTGATGTAAAAGATTAAAAGTATACAGCAGGCGATTAATCAAAATCTTGGAATCTGGCAGGCTCAGACAAGCAGTCAGACAGCCTAGAAGGATGTGGCCTGGTTTAGGGCCAGGAAGCAATCAGAAGTGTGCAATATTTGGTCAAATGTATCCTCAGCTGGTGAAGGAGAGATGGGGAACGTTGGAAGTGGCAGTGGCATTCTGGACTCAAAACACCTTCTCAGTCCCTGTGAGCTAATCTGGCAGTGAGAATGCTTCCACTAAATATAGTTCATCTTTTTTTTTCTACCTTGCTCCCATATCAGCAGCTTCACTGATTTCCCTAAGTTTTTCTTGAGATTTGGCTTTAGAACCTGAAACTATCTGATTGCTATGTTATGTGGACATGAACGCAATAATACAAAAATTTGAGAAAGTAGAAGTTTAGAAAAATGGCCTGCTTCAGTGATGAAATCCAGGGGCCGCTATTGGCATTCATTCTCTCTGGCATTGACGTGAGTAAGTGAAAAGATTACTTGACCTAGTTTGGGATGAAAACCATGACTAGGTCATCTTAATTCTGATTTGAACACATGAAACCATTCTGCAGGATATTTAGTTAGATTAAGCTTAGCAGGGATTCTTTTTTTGAAATCTGAATCCTACTTTTGTTTACAGTAGACTGCTTATTCCAAGGAAGGATGGAAGGATGCTTAATTATTTCCTATAAGACGTCTTAACACACTCCGTGAGGACACTGCAGGGTAGAGAGGTTACCGAGATCACTCCTAGAATTATTCTCTTGCTCTATTTACCACAGCATTCCTCTGATCACTGGCACAGTGATATCGGTCTTACTTAAATACTAGGTTCTCTTGGCTACTTGAGAACTGATGTTGTGGGGGGCTCTTCCTCCAGCAGGTCCAAGGCCTGGCCCAACCTAGTATATATTATTGGGCTGTGTTATAAGCTAGCAGCAGCTTGACTTTCCTGTTTAACAACAACAACAACAAAAAATCCTCCAGCATTTTATTTCAATCACCACAATAAAAATTAAACCATAACTCTTATTTCTTCATATCTATAACATGTTCAAATTTATATATTTTCATCTAACTTCTTAGTAAATTGTATAAGGCCATTCGATCTACATTTTAAAATTTACTTTTTATAAATTTAGTCCTTCAGTATTCAGATCCATTATGTCATTGTTATTAGGAGTATTTCTTTTCATTTATTTATTTATTTTAAAAATTGTTATTATTATTATTATTTTTGTAGAGGTTTTTGCTATAGAGTGCGTGTGCTCGCCAGAAAGACAGAGAGAGACAGAGATAGAAAGCGAGAAATCACTCCCCAGGGGGGATGGCCACTCCGCCAATCCCTTCTCTTCCATTCTCCTCTCAGGATACTGGGCACGCACGCACATGTACCTGGCATGAGTTTAAACCACCGGGTCTGGGACTCGAACCGCGGTCGATTACATGGGAGTCCAGCGACGTAGCCATTATGCTAACTGCTGGTCCGAAGAGTATTTCTTTTTAAATACTCATATGTATTCCTGTTAATCACTTCATCAAGCACCAGTCACATTTAATGTCAACCTTGAAAGCATAATTTCCTTAAATTTCAATAACTTTGTAATTTTTCATCACACATTATGGTTCAGTAATTTTTCACTTTTTTGTTTTCCATATCACTTCAAGATTCATAAATTCCTTCCCCTGAGGGAGTTTGTTTTTAGATCTTATGATGCTTTAAAATCTTTAACTCAAATAAACAGAATATTCACATTAAAATCCTTTTCATTAACACAATTACTATTTTCATTAGCTCAATTATTTACTATTTATTTTTGGCTTTATAATATTCATTTGTCATACATATGATTATATTTGTGTTTATTGCTCTAAAAATAAAAATAACAAATATCACCTGCATTAGCAACTGAGAATACACTAGGTGCTATACCATGTAAGTATGTCATCTCATTTCATCTTAATCGCCACCCTATGAAATGTATATTTAAGTCCTGTTTAATAGATAAGCTGAGAAGATGTTGAACCTTCTCAAAGCTACCCAGGTGGAATCTGCTTGTTTCCACACTGCTTCAACCCACTATGTAGCATGTTTCTTGGCTGAACCATTCGGATTATATCTGAGCCTTAAAGTACTTCTGACTTACATAAACACCAAAACTTTTTAATCAGCCCGTATATCGCAACTCCTAGTCATCCACAATCCCCCTTGCTTGCCTATGTCTTGAAACTCAGTGTGAAACACCTAAGTCTAGCATTGAACATATAAGAACAAACTCTAATGAAATAGAAAACATTAGCTAGCAGTGGCAATCTATTTGCCAAAAATACTTTGTCTTTAATTGTCTGAAATATTTGATATTGATACCACCTACAATTTTATTAATATTAGGCTTATTTGTATTTATAGAGGTTTTCTAAAAATGAAACATCTGTTATTTAATTGTTTTAGCTTTGTCACTTTTTTGCATTATCAATATTTTAATGTAAACTAATAATTTAATCTGATTGCTTTCCTCCTAATATGTCTTTGAGATCTATGAATGGACTAGACAGATCTAAAGAACTAAAAATCTAGGAGAAAAGGTGAAAAGATGTAGGTGAGAAGTGCCTACGATTAGGCATGTACAAAGAATGAAGAAAACCTCTTTTCCTGTCTCTTACTGCATTGCTCCTTGCTCCCAGAGCATTAACTCAATCTATTACATTATGGGTTAAACAGATTATTGTGGGCTTCTGGCCTACATCTGAATGCATCTGGGCAACTCATGGTTTATACTACTACTTAATTCAAGAAAGTCAAATAAGAAAATGGGAAATTATGATATACATGCTATAAAAGGGGTAAGAATTTTTTGGTGATTTTGTGGAAACATTCTCACGAAATGCTCTTTAGCAAAGGGCACTCTTTCTTTCTTTCTTTCTTTCTTTCTTTCTTTCTTTCTTTCTTTCTTTCTTTCTTTCTTTCTTTTTAAGGTTTTTGCCATAGGATGTGTGCACTCACCAGAGTGAGTCAGAGACAGAGACAGTGAGAGGGAAAGTGAGAAATCATTCCCCGGGGTGATGCTCACACCACAGTCCCTTCTCCTCTATTCTCCTCATGGGATCTTGGACTCACATGCACACATGCCTGGCATGATTTTCAAGCCACCAGGTCCAGTGCTCAAAGCATGGTTGGCCATGTGAGAATACAGTGATATAAGCACTACTCCATCTGCTGGTCCTGTTTCTACAGGGAAATAAGTTGGACTACTTTTTCAAAAATTTCTTCATAACAATATTCCTTCTAAGAACATTTAAAAATAACAAGTATAGCTAATTCAAGAAATAAACATTATATATTAAATAAACATTATCAAATTCTCCATATTAAGTTTCATGCATAAATACATTGTTTGACTGTAGTTATTGATAAGTATGTTAATTTATCATTATGTATCACACGGAACTATAGTTGGCTTCTGGCAAACTATAATTTGTACTGCTAAATTTAATAGACAAGTCTCTTTTTTCTGAGCCAATTAAGAGCAGAGAAAATTGGCTTTCCAGAGAAAATAGAAGTTGATCCTTTAATTACTGCTGAGAATAGAATAGATAAAGCATATTTGAGCCAGAGTAAAGAAAGTGCAATAGGCCTGAAAGAGTGCACATAGTTAAATTCTATTTTACGGGATAGCCCCTGGGAAATTATCCACTGATTAACCCGGGCTTGTGTCTGAATATGCTTTTTTACTGCTTTAATTAAAAATAGTCTCTATGCTATTTCCTATTATAGTAAAAATATTCTTAGGAAGATGGTAACAACAGACTTTGCTGTATAGATATCTTCAAAGTGGGTTACTAAGATTTTAAAAAATATAGTAAGACATATTGACGACTATCAGGATAGAAGCGTTAAGAAATTCAGCAATACTATCTATAAACTATGGGCTGTATATAGTTTAGAAAAGGCTAGCACTCAATTAGATTCTACACAGAGCTTCGGAATGGTGTCACTGAAAAGTTCAGAAACACATACAGCTCAGAAATACAGCATGTGCTCTGTGTGTCTGAGGCCATGGGTTTCTCAGTCATCTACAATTTAGAACAACTGGATTAGGTACAAAGAATACTTTCCAAGACGCAGTGGCATGTGAACTTGGGTAGATTGCCTTTCTACATCTCAATTCTCTCACCTGCTAAATATTTTTTTTTTTTTTCAGGAACTAGTTCTAATGTATTGTAACACACAGCTCAACAGCAGGCTCTATAATTGGTACCTGTTATTGAAACAAGGAAGCATGGAAATACAAGCTAAATATCTCTCATCAAAAAGCAAGGATTGATGCTGAATAGTTTAAGTAACTGTTAATATGGAAATTAAAAACTTTATCTACATCTGCCCTTGACTGAAGAAGAATCTTCTATAATTTTCTCTTTGACCAAAAATAGAGGACGATTAATCAAGGGATGATGGAAGAGAGATGACTCAGCAAAGATAGTTCCACGGCAGGAAATAATTGCAGAGGTACAAAGCAAGGTTGTGTTTTGGAACTTTTCAACAAGCTATACCTTAATTACTTGAACATATTTTTTGAGTAAACTGGCTACGTATCCTAGCAAGAGAAAACAGAACGGTAAGTACTGGCTATGCATTGATAGGATTTGTTAGAAATTATGAGGCTTTATTTAAGGTACAAGATCATTTATTCTCAAAACAGTCTCCATATTTTGATAACATTCACCTCTGGCTTCTAGCTAAAACCCTAATTGAAGAAGTCAACTCATTCAGGTTCCTAAAAGTACATTTTACAATCTGTTCACTTCACAGCAGTCATTCTCAGACTTAAGTGTGCATCAGGATCACCTGGTAGGCTTGTTAAGCCAGGGCCCCTAACCTCTGAGTTTTGATTCTGTGGGTTTTGAAAGAGCCCAGGAACAGCATTTGTAAAACCTTCAGCTGATGATGCTGCTCATGACACTTTGAAAAATCACAACCTTAGTGTGTACAAATCACTACCTTAGAGGGTACCTAGGAAACTGTTTGTTGCTTAGTATTTACCAAATCCTTTCCAACCTTAAGTTTTTTATCAACCTAAAATGATTAGTGTCAAAGATACAAAACTTTGAAACCTTAGCATTCGTTTACTTATTAATTGGAATCAAAAACTGTTTTAAGAAAAAAAAAATTCTTAGCCATGCTGAGAGTACTCCTTTGGTTCAGCATCCTGTAATAAATTTCTGCCAAACAGCATAACGACAATCATAGTTGTTGCTTCTAAGGGAACTAGTTTTACTCTATGAGCAAGGGAAGCAGCACACCTGATCCAGTACCCCTTTCTGGCTTCGCTGCTTGTTAGGAAGCTCTGGGTTGAAATAACTGTTGTATCTGAACAAGTGTGTATGACCTCACACTATACATTTTGTTCACGAACTTTACTTCTGGAGTTGCTTTGTTTTATTTTAATTTTATTTTCTCTTGATACTCCTTTCTTCATTGACAATATTATTGGAGCATTACATATATTTTAAAAAATCATTTACATCCCTTCCTAAAGTATAATAGAACATAAACAAACAAATTTATGTTATCTGAGTACATGTTTACATAAAGTTTGATATTTTATTTTACTAGTTTCATGCTTTGGTTTGAGGATCATATAAAACAAACACAGATGAGACAATAAGCGCATTAGAGAGCCCACAAAAGATCAGCTGTGTGTGTATAAATAGTACTTAAGGCAGAAATACCCAAACACACCCCATAGGTATCAATTCTGGTATCCATTTCAAAAGATTATGGATGTACCTGAAATATATGTCATTATAGTGCTATTCTTTATGAAATACACTGTACCTATTTGAAGCTATTCACATTTTCATCTTAGTGAATAATTCCTGTAAGTTTAGAACCTGCTGAGTTAAGCCAAGGGAATTTTTGTCTTAAATTTACTTCTCCCTGGCTTTAGGCCATTTCTAGTCCATGAGAATTCCGTGAGGAGTAATCCTGTAATCACCATATGAGCATTCTCGTAATCTGGGGAAGAGATTGGAAGCTTGGAAGTACACGCTTACATAAGAATCTCTGCTTCTAGGCCAGATTAGTGGAGACTAAACTGGTGCTGCCTTCTTTATTCGTACAGCCAACAGTCACTTATGCTTTACTTAGTAAGTTCTCGACTTTAGTGAGGAATGGACTCCAATGGAGAGAACTGAAGGTTAAGTATGTTAAGGATAGAATAGACCTAAGTCTAAAAAAGCCAAACTGCTTTCCTGCACACACAGAGACAACAAACATTATATGATTGCAATGATCACATTACCAAGTCAGAGCACATTACAGTGAAATGTTATGAGTAACGTTTACTGTTCTTATTCTTTTATTAAATCTTCAATAGGTAAAACAGAGCAACCTTTTAATGACTTTGGCCATGAATAATATTGTGAACTTAAAAATGTCTTGAAAAATATAAAATATAAGATATATAAAATATAAGATAATAAATGGCAAGAGTGCTGAAATAATATACTTTATCTCCTTCTTTGGTAAACTTATACCTTAACTTAGTCCAAAAAGCTAGTTAAAAAATATTCTTACTAAAAGAACTTCTAAGCTCTTAGCAATGCTTAATGAGTATGTATTTTGTTCTAATAACTTAGTAATAAAACAAATTCAATGAAAATACTATAAAATGTTGAAATACCTAAATGTAAGAAAACCATAAAAAGATCATAGAAAATCTCCCTAAACATTTTTGAGGGGTTGTAGGTTTTATAAAATGAAAAATTCCAGAATATCTGTTCTTTAGATCTTTAGTTTCCTTTGTATATAATAATGTGGGCTTTTTTTTTTTTTGAAATAAGGCAAATATTAGCCCAAAGAGCTGGTAATATAAACACATTATAAATTTTAACGCTTTGTCATGGGGCGTTATATGTTGTATCTGACTAATGTGTAGTTCAGTAGTGTAAAAGTCTCTAGCGGTTTCATATGATTAATTGATTATTTTACAACTTTTAAAAAGAAAAATGTCTTGCCTTTGAATGGTAATCTTGTTCCAGTCTGGGATCTGATCCGGCTACCTGTTTGTATTTGTTAATTTTCATTTGGCGATTTCTCTCCTCTATATCCATAGCACCTATCGAGTAGAAAAAAACCCATAAAATTAATGCTCAGTTCTTACTTAAGTCCTACTTACAGGATGTATAAAAGGAGAAATTCTAGGCTGATATATTATTTTCATTCAAGGTAGTATGTACAAATTAAAGGTCATAGTTGTTTTTTTTTTTAAAGATGTATTTAAAGTATGCAATTTGGTAAATAAAAGCATGATGATTAAGTACGCAAAATAATTTTAATCTTAATAAAATGTAAATGAATTTGAAGAGAAGACAACAAATCTCACTAAACAGAAAACACTTTCTGGCAAATGCATGTCCAGGAGGATATATTTGACGTCACACAGATCTGACAATAGCAATATTATAACCACTTTGGCTTTTAATTCATCATGATTGGATTCATTTATTGGTAATAGAGTTATGGAGCTAATTAATTTCAAATACACTTTTGCAATTGCATTTAAAAACTATTATCATAAGGCCAGCCCCATAGCCTAGTGACTCAGGGAGCTGGTCCCATATGGTCAACTGGGGTTCAAATCCCAGTTGAAGTTTTAAAAACACAAAGGGCACATATATGCCCCAGATCCTGACAAGATGGAGAAATGAAAGAGAAGGGATTACAGCATGACCATGCCCCACTGAGGAGTGCTTCCTCCCTCTCTCTTGCTCTGTCTCTGGAGAATACACATGCCCCCTGGCAATTTAAAAAAAAACATGATCATAAATTCAGGTTATATATTGAAGCAGGTTGCCCAGGCATAGATGTGGATCCAGTTATGAGGAACTTGAATTTTCTGAAACTAGAATTAAGAAAGAGGTTCTTGGAAAAACATTACTGATAATATACCATGTCAGTAAAGGCACAACATATTACTGAGATTAATTCAGATAAAAAGTTAAATTGTGAGTAAGAAAGTGATATGGTAAGCCTATTATAAAATGGGATTAATGTCCTCTGTAGGAAGTGTGACCTCCAAACACATCAATTATTGAGAGGGTATCCTAAAACTTGGGTTATAATCAGAATTAAATTCAGTCAGCAAATCTTAGAAAACATAAAAACATGTCTGAGAAGTATATTTATAATTTCTACTAAAAGAGATTTTCCAGGAAAATTCCATTTCTTGTAAACACATATGACGGAAAAAAATCACAATTATATACTACAAACCTACACACTGGGAAAAATAAGCTTACTGGATACTAAAAGTATTCACAATAAAATGTTGCCAGGAAGTTCATGAGTATTGTGTGTATAGGCAGGAATAAAACCATACACATACTTGTTTAAGATCATAACTTTACAACGGCAGTCAAGACATCTAGATAAGAGTATACCTATTAAAAATAGGCATCTTTTTTTCTTTTTTCCACATACACCTTTTGTTTTAATAAATAAAGCAGATCTTTGGTTTAGATGTTAAATCACTTTTACAGACAAGGAAAACTTCTAGGCCTGCACAGTTTAATACTTACCTGATTTTTAAAATAGCAAAAGGGAAAATAGGTTGAAAATGTACTAGTATAATTAGAAGTTACCATATTCTTTCTTGAGCCAATGTTTTAATTTTTAATATTATTCTCTGTTCTCATTGCAAATCTGACAATTCTCATAATACATTTTAAGTAAAATTAAATTGGTTAAAAAGGGAAGAAAAATTCAAAGGAGTATAACTATCTTAGATTAAAAGTATGTATTATATTTTATAACGTCATACGAGAGGATTTCAAAAAGTTCATAGAAAATGGAACCAAAGTACAAGTTTACTTTGGTGCAAACAATTTTTGAAACCCATATCTAGTTTATTCATAATACATATTTTGCATGAACTTTTTGAAGACAACTCGCCCAACCCATAAAAATATCAACAAATTTAAATCTACTATTCAATACAATTAGACACTTTATTTCTTGTAGTACTCACATTTTACTAATGATCTGGCTAATAAATTGTCAAATTTGAAAGCAAGGAATATTAATATCATGGTCATATGAATTGAATGATAAATAAGACCAGGTTTTATATTTTTTTTCATTTCATTTTCTTCCATACACTCAATCACATTATTATTTGTCTTACAAAATGGATATTTAAACAGGTGAACATTTCTCCCTAGTACTGTTGATAAAACTACAAAATATCTTCAACAGCTAATACCACACCTTGAAATATAAATGTCTATTAGTCTATTGAAAATTTTGTGATTGTTTGTACCCCAAGAGATATTCTCAGGTAAACATGTTTATTTTCTCCAAAGGAAAAGAATTTAAAAAATATCAGAGCATCAAAAAATTATATATGCTAAAAGAATATTAACAAAATTGATTGGGAAGCTTCTTTGGAAAAGTTTCATGTTAATATTACTACAGCAAAAAAAAAAAAAGATAGGAATAGCACCAATACATGAAGAAATTAAAGCTTGCACACATATAGATAACACACAAACACATATACGCATTTTTTAATATCTAGGCTATTTTCTGAAAGTCAACTTCCTATGGATGTCACATTAATTTCTTTCTGATTACTAGGTAGTAATTTGATACACTGGCAGTAGTTGGCAAACGTTTTCTGTAAAGGGCCCAAGAGTAACTACAGTAGACTTTGTAGATCATATGCCAATATCTCTGCCATTGCAACATGAAAGCAGCTGACAATGCATACATACATGGATGTGACTGTCTTGCAAGGAAACCTTTTGTAAAACAGTAAGTCAATTTTGGCCTTTGGAATAGTGGTTTAACATTGTTTGCAAAATTCCCTACTCCTTAGAAATGGTTAAATTTATGTAATGTCATTTATATTTAAGTCACTATTGGGAGATCTAAGAAGACTATTAATCTATATTTGCTATATAAGCAAGTAAAGATAAAAATAGAATAATATAACCATTTAAATGTTATCAATTAAATTCTAATTTCAAACAGATCTCTTATCTCCAGACTCAACCATTATCTATGCATGATTCCCAAAAGCAAAAATTCTTGAACTGGGCCTTATGCAATGTCATCTCAATGGACCACCTTAATCAACAAACTTGGGCAAATTTATTTTTAATTTAAAACTAGAAGAATAATCCTTGAGATAAACAGTAACCAAAAAGGATTCCCTCCAAAATTATTTGGCTCCTCTTAAGTCATTATCTTTTTAAGAGAGATTTTTGCTATAGGGTGCATGTGCTTGCTAGAGAGCCAGAGAGACAGAAAGCAAGACATCACCACCCAAGAGGGCTGGCCATGATGCAATCCCTTCTCCTCTATTCTCCTCTCGGCATTTTGGGCACGCACACATATGCACCCTGCATGAGTTTCAGGCTTCCAGATCTGGGACTCAAATCAACATAGGGCATCTATAAGTCCAGTGATATAACCATTATGCCATCTGCTGGCCCCCCTATTAAGTTTTCTATTCTTTTTTCTACATTTGTGTATCCTATTTCCATAAAGACAACACTACACAGAGAATAATACCCTTAGAGAAGAAAGTCTTATATTCATAATAGAGAATTCCTCACCAGTAAGCTGATTTTTTTTTCTTTCCTAGTAGTTTTCTCTATCTAAAGAAAATAATTCAGAAATAATTTTCCGGTTTCAACAAAACTTAGTCTCTTTCCTTCCTTGGAATGAAAAATAATTTATGCCAGCATTATAGGAATCAATGCAAGTCAGAACTGTTCCTTCACTGAGGGGATGGACCACATAATTCCTAAACTTTCTTTCAACTCTCATACCCAGTGTTGTACTCCATCAAAGGAAAATAAGTGAAAGTGAAAAAGCAGCAGGCTTCTATTCAATCTCATTTCTCTCTCCGTTTCACATTATAAATTTGCACATGCACATCTCTAAAAATTCTGCAGTAAAGAATAATCACTTGACAACAGTACCCTAACCTTTCCCTCAACACCTACTCTCTGTTAATACCTTGCTAAAATAGTTCAGAATTTCCAAAATACATTTTTTTAAATGCTGACTTATAGGATTAGAAGTTAAAGATTCCTATAACTGATGAACTATGCTTATTTCAGAAGACATGCCAGAGGTTTGATTTTGATTTTGTTATTTGAATATGCTTAAAAAATTAGTCATGGGGCCAGCAGGTGATGTGGTAATTAAGGCACTGGATTCCCACATGGACAAAGGCAATTCAAGTCCCACATGTGGTGACTTGCTTACTCACTTTCCTTCTCTCTCTGCTCTGGTTTAATTAAAATAATAATAATAATAATAATAATAATAATAATAAATAATTCTTTAAAAAATTAATCACTTTATGTTTGAGATAAAATATCAAAGCATTTCTAAATTGTAATAAAATTTGATTAAGAATATATATATATGATAGATGTGTGCGTGTGTATGTCTTTCTGCAATTGAGATAAAAAAGTCACTAAGGGGTGTGGTGGCGCCTGCCCTATGGCAAAAAGTCACTAAGTGTTTCATGAAGGTTTTTGATATAAAAAATTATATTTGTTAATTCCTTTTTCTTTGAATATTGTGTCTTTGCAAAACCAAGATCTGCTTTGAAATTAAGGTTAAAGACAAATTTATATTGAAACAAGATAATATGTCAATTGTGGACTGATTATTAAACATTCACATTTTATAATTAAATTTATTCTAAGTTGTATCCTTTAAAAAGAACATATTAAACTTGTTTTCCAATTAAATTTGAAAATTGCTAATCTGAAGTTTTAATTAGGTGACAGATTCACAACCTCAAACTGTTTTCGGAGGAAACTGTCCAAATAAATGATAACAAAACAGGGAAAGTATAACTTTAACACATCTAATTTTCTTTCATGAAATACATATATAGAGATAATAAGTATAAAAATATTATCCGAGGCTTCTTACTAATTGAAGCTAAAGAGGTATACTGATTATATAAAAGAAAAACATTTAAAAAGTGATTATATTTCACTAAACCATCAAGGAGAGGGAAAAAAATTACTTTTGATAACTATCCTATTGAATTCTATTACAAACTTTTCTTTTAAGAAAATACAAACAATGTGGGAGAGATCAAAAACAAAACAAAAGAAGATAACAGACAATAATGAGATTGACAGAAATAGTACAATGAAAATGAACAAAGCTAAAGGGCCAATCTAAATGCTAAATTCACCTTAGGTATGTACCGGATGAAGTGCAATGAAAGAAGGGTATAATCAATGTATGCAGCCATTTGCTCACTTAAAGGTAACAATTACGTATAAGAAACTAAGGATGTTTATGTTTATTTTCTAGATTCAGTGGGATAGACTATAAGACAATAATAATTTCTTTCAATAGTCAAGAATATAGAAATTATTAAAATGGCTCATAAGATAAAAGTATGTAATATTTTGTGATAATTTTGTGAGGTAGAAAATTCAAGAAGAAAATGTAGTGTTTTTTTAATTACTTTTTTCTTTTATTATTTTTTTCATTTCATTTTCTTCCATACATTCAATCACATTATTTGTCTTAATTTAACTGAATATTTTAACTATTCCTTCAATATCTAATAACTGTGAAAACCTTATTTTTCAGATTGAGAGTTACAAATCAACTTGAAAAATTAACACCCCTTATATGAACATTTTCTAAAGTACCTGAAATGCAACAGTTAAAAGTAAACTACTGGGCCGGCAAGTGGCGTGGTGGATAAGGGCGCTGGATTTTCACACGGCCAACCACGGTTCGAGTCTCAGACCTGGTGGCTTGTTTTCTCACTTTCCCTCTTTCACTCTCTCTCTCTGTCTTTCTGATCAAATTAAAATAAATAAATAAAATGAATGAATAAATAAAATTAAATTAAAAAGTAAACTACTTAAAAACACAACATATTGCCATCGTGTATGAAAAGGATTTTAAATACTCATATTTTTGAACCTGAAATCCTACTTTGTAGTATCTTTCCTAAAGAAATAAGTCATTGCATGAAGATATAAAGACATACTTGTACAAGTATTGGGTCATCAGAAAAGTCATGGTGCATTTTGACATTATGACTTACCCAATATACAGATTGCACCATTGTTTGATTTATGATGGCCTGGGAAACAAATTCCAAAAACTGATTAGCTAACTGCATTATGGTAGATAGGGAGTACTATCCATCCATGAAAAACGATGAAGATGCTGTGCATGTGTGTCCATATATTATAAATACATGTGTTCATATATTTTATGCAAAATAAAGATAACATAATTAGCAATTATAAAAGATATTAAATGGTAAATATAGTGTATAATTTTAAAACTATGTGTGTGTGTGTATATATATATTCATAAAATTATTAATGCATATAACCTACACAACACACAGAAAGGAAGTGAAAAACACTTAAAGATTTATAACCAGCATATCAGCAGTTATCACAGGGTACTGTAAGAAAGTATAAGTGCTATTTGTCTCTTATTTATATTAATTTTTTAAATTCTCACAATTACATATTACTTTTATAGGAAGAAAAATACTTTTTTTCAAAAATACAAGATGTAATGTTTATGTGAAGCAAAATAAATTACCTTTGCTGAAAACCATATGTTTATGCCATGATTTAACAAAAATGCTCTGAAAATAAATATCAAATGCTTTTAAAAATGTAGACATGTAAAAATTACTTAATTTATACTGGGGCATATATTGTATTTGTTAAATAAAACATTTGGATGTACGGATTGAAAATGTATGTTAACAAGAAATACTCCCAAATTAACTGCAGATCTTCCTAATTTTTGCATATATTCATACAAAAAAGTGATCTGGCATGTTTTAAAATTTTCCATATTAACTCTTTGGAATATGAAATGTAAACTAAGCATCAAAGTTTAAAAGGGTACTTCAAAATTATTTCATTATAGTCACTTACCTGTAATGAATTTTCTTATATTTTATACTGAAACTTTACATATTAAATACTAAAACCTCATTAAGAAGTACATTTTGTATCAGCTAAGTTTTTTGTTTAAAACAGACGTAATGCAAGGGAAGCAATAACAAAAAGTACAAGTTAAATTGAGAAAAGGCATAGAAATAGAATAAATGTCTCAAAATTATAAAATCAGGTGGCAAATTATTTTAGTACTAGTACTGGGGCAAACAGAAATATTTTATTTTGAAGAGTGAAAAAAAGAAATTTTAACTGTTCAACTAAGATACAAACACTTTGAGGAATACTTGTCCCCAAATCAATCAACTTTGAGATTTTTCTATTGTGGGAACCAGGAGTTAACACATATGTAATGGGAGAATATTAATTTCATTTTGCTTATAATGTTATTGGCTATAAAATGTTCTTTCCTTTGTTACAAGGAATGTAGAAATCTGAACTTCATATATGCCTACATGAAAAATGGAAATAAATGGAAAATAAAAGCTTTAGAAACCTACAAAATTGTTCTACTCAACAAGGCTCATACTTAAGAGAGCTCTAATCTTTTAGATCCTAAACCTTAAAAATCTATTTTATTTATTCATTTGTTTATTATAAAGTTTCTTTCTTTTATGATGAGGAGGAGAGAATGAGAAGAAAAAAAAAACAAAAAACATGGGCCAGCAGGTGGCGTGGTGGTTAAAGGCACTGGATACCCACATGGCCGACCATAGTTCGAGTCCTGGACCTCATGGCTTTCTTTATTGCTTTCCCTTTCTCTCTCTGCATGTCTCTCTCTGGTCCAATTAAAAAATAATAATAACAAATGAAACTAAATAAATAATTATTTTCTAAAAATTACACTCAAGAGGGTCTTAACACCATGATCCACTCCCAGCCTCTGCCAGCCTGGATCAGGGGTTTGTGTGTGTATGTACAGGTATGCCCAGTATGTACAGGTCAGTTGGTGAACCAAACCTGTAATCTTCCCCATGGTCTTGAGCAGCTCACTACCACTGCACAGTTCAGTCAGTGAGTATTTAGATTGCTCATTACAGTATGTACTTATCTGGTATGTTCCTAAGTTCCTTCCATACTAAGTAATTCAAGAAAGATTCAACACACAAGTTTCACAAACTTCAAAATTCAACACACAAGGTGCACAAACTGCTTTCCCTATGGTAAACAAACAAACAACAATAACAATATTTAAAAATCCTGATAATTAATTACCACAAGATACAAATTATTAGGAGTGCTCTAGTAATGTGAAACGCTCTGTGCCCATTTTAGACATCAAAATTCAGTAAACTAAAATTTCTCATTCAGAGCACTTAGATTACAACACCACCTTAGATTTTGACATTAAAAATTAGATGGGGGCTAATAGGTGGTTTGGTGGTTAATATGCTAGACTCCCACACCAGCTACTGCAGTTCGAGTCTCAGCTGGTGATTTAGAAATCATATTGGATGCATGTACATGTATGCCCCAAATCTCAAGAATGGGGGAGAAAGGACTGTGGGATGGCCATCCACTTGATAAGTGGTTTCTCGTTTTCTGTTCCTCTGCCTCTCTCTGTCTCCCCAGAAAGAACAATAGCAAAAATCTCTTTAAAAAAAAAAAAATCAGTATATACTTGGCCCACAGCAGAGACTCAGGGTTTTGTGCCTAGATGTTGCAGTAGGATTAACAACCATAAAGTTGATGGGGCTTTGGAACTGCCCAAATTTTGGATAATGGGTATATTTAGGTTAGTGGAATTAAGCAAATCTTTAAAACACATTGTTTTAGTGGATAGGAAGAGATAAGATTTAGGTGGAAGACTTTGCTTTACAAGTCCTATAGCCACAAATAGTTTATTTCACTTTTCCAGGCATAAAATTTCTCATTTGTAAAGTGAATAGTTTTAGACCAGACACTGTACAATTGCTTCTGCGAGGCTGGTTGATTTTGAAATCAAATGATGTTTAAGAGTTTACTGTCTTACCTATTTGATAAATATAGATAATGTAAAATGCTCTAGAAATTCTGAGTCTCTTTGTCCTGGAATTAATTGATTAAAATTCTCTTTACAAAATGTGTGTGTGTGTGTGTGTGTGTGTGTGTGTGTGTGTTCATTGGAATGGAATTAAGAAAGGCATGAAGGAAGGAGATAAAGAAAAGGAGAGGGAGGGAGAGGACAGAGAGGGCCAGGGAGAAAGCACAGAAGTATAAGCCAGAGCCGGGGAGAGACACACAGGGACACAGGCTATTTAGGCCAGAAAGTTTGCCCAGGAAATGGAGTCACCAGGGTGACCTAATTCAGAAGGTCCGAAAGGCTAGAGTACAATTGTTTCACTACACAAATTCTGTTTCCTGATGTACAGTGAAATGATTAGGAGAAAATACTACTAACTTCAATGTAACTTAGCAATTTTAACGTGTCGGTCACAATTACTATATCTTTGAAAAAATATATTTTGAGGGTAGACTAAAATTTAAAATCTAAGTCCCTCAGAGAAAGAACCCAATGGTTATCATTAAATTTGCTTCTAAGTGAAAGTGCAATTATCACTGATAAAAGATTCTAATGTGAGTCAGAGTCACTGGTTAATAAACTATATTCCCTATTTGTTTCTGCATTTTGGAATATTCTACCTTTTACCTGATTGCTAAATATCTACATTAGGGAACATAAAATTCACAGAGTGGCACATATTATTACCTTGTGAGATATCCCCATCTTACTATTTTTTGATATGAAAAATTACCAAAGGCCATTGCATTCCATATATGGGACCTAATTAATAAAGTCATAAGATCTATTTTTATTATATATTCTATCATACATAACTCAGGATTGAGTGGAAGGCTTAAAGGAAGCATAATAAAAAAATTTTAAATGCATCTTTACATTGGTTTATTTAGAAATAGAATATACAGAGACCAGCAGATGGCATAATGGTTATGTCACCGGACTACCATGTAGTCAAACATGGTTAGAGTCCCAGACCCATCAGCTTACAACTCTCACGGGACATGTTTGCATGTGTGTCCAAAAATCTCATGTGGAAAATGGAGAAGGAATTACTGCATGGCCACCCTCCCAGGGGGTGATTTCTTACTTTCCATTTCTCTGGCGCACACATGCACCCTATAGCAAAAAAAATCTTTCAAGAAAGAAAGCAAGAAAGAAAGGAAGAAAGAAAGAAAGAAAGAAATAGAATATACATATACTTAAAATTGTTGACATTTTAAATTTAAAATAGGTAAAAATAATATAAAAACCAAGATAAGATCTCTCCCAGACAGGAGACCCATATGATTACTCTTATCAATATATGTTGGGTTGACAAAAATGCATCGTGACTTTTCCGACAACTCATACATTAGAAGCTCATTACATAGTAGCAGAGAATATTCCTTGTACTATAATCAAAAACTTATCTAAATATAAGAGACATTAATACTAAGATCTTTGCATTCCAACATTAATTTAGCCTTATTATTGATACTCCAAATTCTTATTTTAAAAGTTTCATGGTTCCAAGTCCATGGTGAGATAGTAAATTGTTTAATTAGTCAAATATTTTGTTTAGGAATCTGTTTAACAACTGTTTATCTTTCCCCATTTTGAGAATTCTAACCAACTCACAAAGATTATTACTTACCCTTGGATAGAATATGAAATGATACAAGTGATTATACAAATATTAACCTTAGTTATATAACTAGTAAAAATGAACCCCCCCAAAAAAACTCATCTAAAATCAGTTCCTGTGATATTTGTTATTGTCCATTTTTATTACTTCTACATTTTTTGTTTCAGCATTTCTAAGACTCCTGTGAGGCTCTAAGGAATCTCAGAATTGCTAAAATGAAAAATATAAAAATATATCATTACTATTTACTAAGATTATATACAAATAATTTTATACTATTTTAATGTTTTTTAAAGAATTATTTTATGTAACTTTATTTATTATTATTGTTTTCCAGTTTGATCAGAGAGAGACAGAGAAAGAGAGAGAGGGAAAATGAGCAAGCAAGCCACCAGGTCCAGCACTTGAACCACGGTGGGCCATGAGGAAGTCCAGCACATTTAACCACCACACCACCTGCCGGTCCCAATGTTTTTGTTTTTTAAGAGAGAAATTTTTGCTATAGGGCATGAAACAGACAGAAAGCGAGAACACCCCTCACCCCTCCCCAGGAGGGATGGCCATGCCTCAATCCCTTCTTCGTTATTCTTCTCTGGGGACTTTGGACACATATGCGCATGCGTCTGGTGTAAGTCTTAAGCTACTGGGTCCAGGACTGGAGTCACAGTTGACTACATGGGAGTTCAGCAATATAACCATTACACCATCTGCTGGTCTTTATTTTAATGTTTTTTTTTTTTTTGAAACATTCGTGTATAAACGTTAAAACAAAATATTTTTGAGAGAAATAATCTTTTACCTTCCAAGTCAGACATATAAGCAGATAAGAAATGAGAAATATTTCACAGTAGAACACTATTTATAATATGTACTGTATTTTCTTAAAAAGATCAAATACATGTGTGATTATGTCCCCCAAACTGTAATCAATGTGAAACAATAAACCTAGTTTTGATTTTCCTTCAAAAAGAGTAAAAAAATAACAGAAGTTATTATATACAGAGGAGAGTAAAAGAAGGGCAAGATGACTAAATAGAAAATAAGCCCATGGTTAAATATATTTCACTTCATCTTTTCAAGAAAAGATGGTATGAATAAAAGTTATCAAATATTGAAATTTCTTCTAAGTCAATGTCATTTCACAACAGAAATGTTAAATAAAATGATAAAATTGTACCTAGCAAACTAAATACAAAGAAACCTTTAGGAAAAATTTAAATTTTAATATTTAAATGAAGGAAACATCACTAAAGTAAATTAAATTATGATTGTAAGATGCAAATGTGTTATGAGCTTCCCATGCAAGAACAAGTAAGATTTGCATTAGCAATTTCCTTTATATATAAATGAGGATCATCCTAGAAAATGATTTTATATATAGGTGATGAACTGGATAAAACTAATAAAGTTTATGTAGCAATAATGTCATCAGAAAGACCTGTTTCCAATTTTTACTATCATTTTATCCACATTGGTTGAATAAATATTTTACAAAGTGACATCAACATTTTTAATCAAATTAGAAACACTATTCAGTTGGAATAGTTATTCACATTAAGAAAAGGAAGTATTTAGATAAATGGACTTTATATAGGACTCAAGCTTGGACACCAAATTGTGTTTCTTGCATTAGATGCTGCTGAAGATAGTTATTGGTCAAGGACACAAGAATGACTACACGGAGTAAGTACTGTCACATAGTATAACATTTCCTCAGAATCCAAAGAATGTGGTCTAAATGTTTCACTAATAGGGCAATCTCACAGAATAGTTCTGTTTAAAACTGGGAAAAAAGATAAACAAAAATTTGATGACATCATTCTCAGAGAAAAAAAACAGAGGATTAGATGAAGAGACATTAGGAAAAACGAGCTTAAGCTAGCGGAACTGGATTTTCAAATACCCTTGTGCTAGTTACTATAGTCACATTGAGGATCCTTAATAAAGCCACAACTGAACTGAGTTGTTCTCCATTGACCTTAACCCCCACTTCCAGATTCCTCTGTCCTAGCTCTTCTCTTCCCAACCCTCCAGCATTGTTCTAGCACAGTATTCTCTGCACAGTGTCTCCCTTCTTGACCTGAACTTGTTGACTCTAACACTTCTACATCCTTCACCTTGGGACAGATTAAGCTCCCATTTCCTAAGGCTAAGGACATGAGTTCTTGCACAAGCCAGATTGCGTCAGTTTAAAATCAGTTTGAAATAGCTTGGGTAAGTTATTCAATTGATCTGTACCTCAACTTTTCAATTTGTAAACTAGAAATAAAAATACTACCTACAGAAAGTGCTAAACTCAATTACATACTGAATGAAACACTTCATACTAAGGTGACTTAATTATCATGACTGCATTTTTTTAAAGATTAGTCTAAAGAAATCTTTGAGGATTATAGAGTTAAAATTGGTTTTGATCACTGAGGACTAGTTCTTCAACGATGCTGTACTAAAATCCTTCTAATCATTTTGTCAGAATCAATTCTTGTACTGAGTCTCTCAAGAGTGAAGTCTGTAATGTATGGAATTTACATTCTAGCCATCAATTGTTCATCAGCATTACAATTTTTTAAACTTCAGACCATTGTATCTAGAATAAAAACAATGAGTTTTTACATGACCTGAGCATTTGAGTTTATTCTAATGAGGCTTGCCTTGTATATATGCACTTTTAAGTTAAAATACTCAAATGTAGGGAGCCTCCTCAGTATCTCCAATATTGACTCAACTGCAGTTTATTTGATAAATGCGGACTCATTTAATAAGAAATCCCTGGAGTTCTCTTATTTCATAGTAACTTCAAAAAGAATCTCAAAATCATCATAGTTGATTTAAGGATACTGTAAAATTTATCTCTCAAAGATTACTAGAAAAGACAGATCGTATTTTCCAAATACAGTGATCTCACATCAGCACGATTCTAATAGACCTCACCGTGGCAGTATTTGATAATATTATTGTATTCTCCTTGATTTCTTCTCCACTTGTTTGGGCCTGTACTTTTCTCTCAGTTCTCTTTTCACTGTAACTCTAAGACTCACATTTCCATTTTTCTCCTAACTATCCCCTAGTGGATGTCCAATCAGCACCTAAAAGTCGGCTTGTTCAAAACAAGTTGAAATTACATTTCATAGTTGTTCTTTTTCCTATAAACATCATCAGTAAGTAGTTAGAATAGCCAACAACTATTTCTTTGTTAACTGTCATGCCTCTTCTTGGAATTACCTGTAGCCCTAAATATCTTTCTTGAGTTTTGTTGTTGTCATTTTGACCACGGCTTTAGATTCAAAGCTTTAGTCCTGTTTTGTTTTCTAGTTTACCACCTTACTCATCTCTTCTATTTCACTGTGTTCTGAAGCTGAAGGCCAGCCTCACGCATTACCATACCTCCCCTGGAGCCCTGTTTTGGGAGGGGATCATGGCCCTTAATTATTTTGGATATGTTAGATGAAGGAAATCATTTTTATACCAGCATTCATTTATTACTCTTTGGGTAGTATATAAAAATCTATTTTAATTTTGTGTGTTTTCAATGACTTTAAAAGTCAGACTTCTTAAAGTATAATTTACATGGAGTAAAATGCATAAAATTGGGAAGAGCATAATTGTTATGTCACTGGACTTCCACATGGCTGACAGTGGTTTGAGTCCTGGACCTAGCGGCTAGAAATTCACACCAGATGCTTGTGCATGCATGCCCAGAATCCCAAGAGAATGGAGGAGATGGGATTGCAATGTGGCCATCCCCTTGGGGATTGATTTCTTGCTTTCTGTCTCTGTCTCTCTCTGTCTTTCCGGTGAATGCACACATCAGACAGAAAAAAAAAAAACTCTCAAAAATAAATGCATATAATTCAGGTGCAATGTTTTATGATATTTGACAAACATATATAGTCATACTATTCAGTAATATCTGTAGACTAAAATTTTAGGACCATCAGGTGGCATTGTAGTTAAAGCAATGGACGCCCACATGATGAACTGTAGTTTAAGTCTTGGACCCAGCTGCTTGAATGTAATGCCAGGCACATGTGCTTACATGTCCAAAATCCCAAGAGGAGAATGAAGGAGAAGGGACTGCAGCAAGGCCATTCCCCCAGGGGTTGATTTTTTTACTTTCCCTCTATTGTTCTCCTACAAGCACACATGCTTCATGGCAAAAAATTAATTAATTAATTAATTAATTAATTAATTAAAAAATAAATTAAAAACCTAAAAGATACAAATAATAAAAATAAGTAAATAAATCAATTTTACTTGCTCAAGGCACAGGAAATAAAAAGCAACAAAAATGGGAGGGTGAGAGAAAGGGAATCAAGGGGGAAAAGAAGCAAAACATGTAAGAGACACAAAAATGGAAAAATTATGTGTTGATGATAATGTGTATAATAATATCTTTAACTGGACTAATATAGAGCATATTCATTCTGGAAAAAAGACCCATAAAAAGTACATAGTCAAAATTTTATATTCTAAAACTTATTACTACTTTTCTCTGAATAATTAAATTATTACCATCAATACCTTGTACATGATAGGAATTGTGCTAAGAACACTGCATGTATTACAAGTAAGTCACTGAGTCAGTACAACCGTATGTGACAGATTTATTATTTTCTCAATTTTACTTATTAGAATATTTGCACTGATCATATAACTAGTAGGTGGAGAAAATGATCTGTTCTTCTCCAAAAGTCGTGATGTAAAATATTTAGTCATGAAATTATTTTGTCTCTCTTGCTCTCTCTTACACACACATGTACACACGGTATTCAACTTATATTTCATTCTTTTCTCCTTTCCAGCAGCTTCCTTTCCTTTAACATTTCTCCCACCACATGCTGGCCACATATTAGCTTGCTCTTAAAATGGAAAATTTTTCCTTTTCACTGGCCATTTATTTTTATCCTGGCTCCTGTTTACACACACTATATAATTAAATAGTTTGTCTTGTGTTCAGTACTATGCATGAACAATTGAAGTGATCAATAAAGGAAGTCCAACATGTAATAAAAAACTATAGAAGACACTTTTACTATTATCATAACTTTATAATAATATTAAAGGAACTTAAGGAGAAAACACCAATGCATAATTCCACTCACACCTCTAACACACAATTTATCTGTGCTCTTTTCTAATATTGTGCTAGAGAAATAAGCATTTTTTTTTTATAATTTCTAACAGTGTTTATACACAATATTGTGTTCTGTGTATGTTAGTTAGAACAGTTTTACTATTAAGTTTTTTCAACTTAATCTTCTAAATGGGTATTAACCAAACTTATTAGTTCGTCATTTATAGATTACTATTAAATTTTGATTCAAATCCTATTGCAAAACCAATTTTTTTTGCTAAGAACAAATATAAATCATAACTAAGAATAAATAAGTACATTTGTCTCAAAATATAATCTTGGCATAATTTAGGTGGTAATAATTTAATAGGAACTGCAATTTTCTGATAACCTATAGGCAAAACTTTGTTAACAAGTTTTCACAGATATTAGTTTCAGATTTTTTTCAAATTGCAAAAGAAATAGAAACGAGTTCTAGTTTCAATGACAATAAATTTCTTCACTTAAATGTCTACATAAGTATATAATTTATTTAGTCATTGCCATTATTTAATGGTACATCCTTTTTATTGCTACAAATAATGATTTAGTGAACCTTTTCTACATACATTGTCAATCTCTGTTTCTACTGGGTCCAGTCTGTGAACACATTTAAGGTTCTTGATTTGTACTGCAAAGTTGGTTTCTAGAAAGTTCATACAAAATTACTCTGCTACCTTCTAACCACCCTCTCCTCGTTTTTTTTTTTTAAATAAGTAAAACATGGTCTCTTTTTTTAAAAGATAAAACATGATATCTCATTTAAAATAATATTTACTCATTGGTTACACGTGAGTAAGTTTTTTCCATGTTTTTACTTATCACTGCATTTCCTATGTAGGGCAATGTTTACACTGATCCTTTGCTCATTTTTTATTAGAATTTTACAGAATATATCATTTATTTATAAAGGTGATTCAGGTGTTAAGACTCTTGATACTTTGAGTGTTTTCCCAATTTGCTGTGTGCCTTTTAATTTATTCATGAGGATTTTGATATACTGAACTTTATACCTACCACATTGTAGTCAGGGGCTCTTTTTAAATTTCTTTCATTGCTCTTATTTTTAGGTAGGATTTTTTTTTTTTCACAGAAGGGATTTTTTATGCTTTCATTAAAACATAATTAACTCTTTAATCTAGCTGGAGTTCACTGAGGTGAAATTAAGTATTAATCAACTAGCCCCAAATCACATCCCCAGTGTGTGGGAGAACTGAGGTTAGAACATAGAACACATCTCTCTTGGTTTCATGTTCTTCCTTTTCCACACAACTACGTTGTCTCAGAAACAATGCGGCTCAAGAGTAAAGGTACAGCCATCTCGATGCACAGGTGTGTGACCATTTCCTACTAAACTGGTAGACACAAACTAGTATATTTATAATGCATATAACAAAAAGAATTAACTCTAGAGCATAAATGTCTATACATCTGAATAAATGGGCTCTAGAAGTTGTTTTGAAATAAGATTTTTTTAAATACTTTTTCATTAAGTAATAGCTTTATTTATATAGTACCTACTATGTCCTGTATAGTTTTTAGGAATTTGCATTGTATAATTTGTATTATATATTAACTAATCTCATCTTTGCAATAACCCTTTGCAGTAGTATTACTCTCATTTTACAGATAAGGAAGCTGAGGCACAAAGGGTACCTTTCTCAAGATCACAGAGTAAGTAAGTGGTGCAGGTGATTAGGCAGTCTCGTTTCAGAGTCTGAGTCTGTGTTCTTTTTATACTGCTTCTCAGACTAACGTTTCTTACAGCAACTAATATTTCACCAAATATTTTGAAATTTTTAGGACAGAGAGTTAAAGTGGACATTAGACCTAGGAAAAATTCAGTGATATAGTACTTAGAATGCATAAACAATACATTGAGAATTTAGCAGTAACATCTTAAATTCAGGATTTATCATCCAATGCAGATGGAATTTAATATCCCTAAAAAACTAGAAAGAATGCACTGCAACCCCCATTTTAAATATGATCTATTAATTCCAAAGTTACTTATTCCATCTTTAAATATTCTACTCTTTAAGTTTCAGAAATTTTCTTAACACTCTTTGATTCATTTATAAACGTTTGTGAACCAGCCTTCAGCATACATTTTATCAACAGGGGCTATCACATCATATATATATATATATATATGCTTATACATACTTCATTAAGACTTTTAAATTAAATGTACCTCAGTATTAATAAAATATGTAAACTTAAACTTATATAAAATATTCCTATGAACTAACATGCAAGATATAGTGCTGAACACAGAGTGAGCACTTCATGCCTCCTTGTGCATGGGGTGATTTGCATGTTCTAGTAAGATTTAAGGGCAGCAGGGGTAGGGTTATGGTTTTCATGACTAAGCCAATCTTGAGTATCTCTGTCTCAGACTTTCATCAATAGTGAGTATATCAAGTATATGATAAAATCAACACACTGAGAATGTCTACAAAATAAACAGAATGTATAAGACTGATAATAAATGTAAAGGTTTTGGAAAATTTTCAAGAACATTTTTGGGTGCATTTATATGTGTACATGCATGCATGAATATGTTACATTCCCCCTATAGTAACAGGAGCACAAAAAAGATCATATAAAAACAGACAGCACTTAAAGCAAGTTTAAAATGACACTTTCTATGGTTTGAATGTTTATGTTCCCACAAAACCCGTATGTTAAAACTCTAAGCCCAAGGCGAAGGTATGAGGAAGTGGAAGTGGTACAATTGGGAGGTGATTAGATCACAAAGGCTCTGTGAGAGAGATCCAAGAGAAGCCCTTTCCCTTCTGTCATATGAAGACATAGCTGGAAGGCACCATATGTAAAATAGGAAGGAGCCTCTCCCCAAACACCAAATCTGCCCCCACATGATCCTAGACTTCCCCATCTTCAAAACTGTAAGAAATTGCTGTTGTTTATAAGCCATTCAGTCTATCATGGATTTTTTTCTTCTTTTTCTTTTCTTTACAACAGTCCGAACAGATAAAGACAATACTTGTCAATGGGCAACATTCAGAACAATCAGAGAAATAAAACACACACAAAAATGAAGACATTCACTGCATTAATTTTGAAAAATTTCCCTTAGCTGACGTTAGGAAGTAAAGTAATAATCTTAATATGTGTTATAATTATAAAACAAAATATGTTACTTATTTCAAATTGTATTTTTATTAAGAAGTATTTGAAACCTATTCAACTAGAATTGTTAAGCCTTTCTAATTAACATCAGTACCTGATAGACCAATGGACCAGTCTAAAATAGTAATTTTTAACATATTTTCTAAAACTTTTGAGATAGCACAGTACTGACTGTAATAATAATTTGTTACATAGCATCATAATATGTAATAAATATCACAATATAATAACTTATTTAAGGAGTTGGTGAGAAATTAGACTGATGAACTATCTTTTAACTTTGAGGTCTCCTTATGAATAAAATTGACAGAATATATAAGCACTAAAATTCTCAGAGGTAGTTCTAAAAGTTAGTGTAGTTGAAATTTGAATTTAGAAACCTGAGGGACCAGCAGTTGGCGTAATGGCTATGTCGCTGGACTCCCATGCAGTTGACCATGGTTCGAGTCACAGACCCCGTGGCTTAAACTCATGCCAGGTGCGTATGCATGTGTGCCCAAGATCCCAAAAAGAGAATGGAGGAGAAGGGATTGTGATGTGGTCATCCCCCCACCGGGAGGTGATTTCTTGCTTTCTGTCTCTGTCTCTGTCTTTCTGGCGAGTGCACACACTCTATAGGGCAAAATCCTCTCCAAAAAAAAAAAAAAAAAAAGATCGTATTTGTCCTATATCTTTCAAGTCATTAGCTCTGGTTAAAATGGCCTCTAAGACTTGTTTAACAATTATATAAAAAAATCAAATCATCATGTGAAATTTCGAACAGGAAAAAAAAAGTGTAATTCTCCCTAACAAAGCATGCTACTTCTCATTTAAAAGAAATGTGATTGTGATATCCAACTGTTAAATTGATGGCTTCTTGCTATGTGATCAACTCCATCATTTATTGTGGAGAATGGTAGAGTAAACTGTACTTGGACTTATAAAGCCAAATGAAGGTCCTATAATTGTAGCTTGAACATAAACACATTGATCTTCCTGAAATGCTCTCCTTTTTTGAATTCTCTTTTGTGGATATTTACTGTCCTTTATTATCTGGCTCTTTTTTTTTCATCCACTCTCTAGTAATAAATGTTGGTAATCTCCAAATTTTGATTCTTAACTCTTGTCCATCCCTCAAACAAGCTCTGTCTTTTCTCTAAGACTCATACAACATATATTCCCTATCCTGATAAAATGTACCACCATCTATCCAAATATTTCAGTCATCTGATATCTTATTCTCCTTCTTCCTGAATCAATAATATGTGATCAGTGATTAAAATTTGTAGATTTTTACATCTACAAATAAATAACGTCTCATGTTTTGATGGCCTCTGTTGATACCTTAATTTAGATCCACTATCATATCTTAACAGATTTACTGCAATATCCTTATAAACGATCTTTATGCTTGAATCAGTCCAGTCTATTTTTCACTTAGCTGCTAGAGTAATATTTCCAGGACCAAATAACTGACTTTCTTATTCTGTTGCTTTACATGCTTCAATAACCTACACAATCTTCATCAATCTGATCCCTGAGTACATTTGCCTAAATTTGAAGTCATCAAAGTCATATGATTTCCTTTGCCTGAAATGTTTTCTACACAAGAAGCCATTTTTTTGAGTTCATAATATATACCTCAAAGGTCAACTCTTCTATGAAGTCTTGGCTGAACTAATATCTGTCCTTTCCAAATGGAAATGATCATACTATCTTTTGTGATCCACTGTATTCTGTCTCTCTCTCCCTCTCCACACACACACACACACACACACACACAGAGAGAGAGAGAGAGAGAGAGTTATCTAATAGTAGCTATAATTATTCCATTTACTTGTTTAAGTCATAGTAGAAAATGTTTGCAAGAATGAGGTCCTGTTATTTCCAGTACCTAGAACAATACCACACTGCATGTGTTTAATAAATGTGTGCTGAATGAATGTGCAGTTTCAGCTCAAGTAGTTATCTCGTCCATGAAGTCTTTTCTGGCCATCTATTTGAAAGAAATTTCATTTGACTTTATAGCTTTGAAAAATGTATTGTTAGACTTCTCCATAATGAGACATGAACATAGTATGTTAACACATCTCTTAAGTTCTCAGTGATGTGGATAGCTTCTTTCGGGCATGTAATAGGTCAATGGCATTCTCCACATTCTAGATTGACACATTCAAAATAGAAATACAATACTTTTAGAATTGCATAAAATGGTGGAAATATTTGTGTGTGTGTGTGTGTGTGTGTGTGTATTATATATATATATATATATATATATATATATAGAGAGAGAGAGAGAGAGAGAGAGAGAGAGAGAGAGAGAGAGAGAATATCTAGAG
>NW_006159625.1:2419875-2423310 GCF_000334495.1 Tupaia belangeri chinensis
GAGAGAGAGCGAGTGAGAGAGAGAATATCTGTAGTTAGTTATTCAGTTATGGAAACATTACATATGTACACATATTACATAAAAACTCATCATTTTATTTTATCCATCTAATTGGAGCAATAGTTGGTAAAAGCTGAATATTCAAATATCTAAATAAAAATGCCTGTAAGATTTAATATTTTGTTAGAGAGGAATGAAAAATTATGAGATGAATAAAAATGGTAGAAAATTTCTAGAACGAGTTAGATAAATGAAAACACAACAAAGAAAAGCAGAAGAGGAGACAGACCTGCATATCTTCTCCTTGAGGATTCCACTTCTTCTGTAATCACATCGGTTAATGGACAGACATAGACAAAGGAGATGGGTGTGAGTGGATGTACTCAAAAGGTAAAAGTGACACTGAAGAAAAGGGCATCAACTCATTTTGAGAAAAAATCCTGTGTACAGTTGTAGGGAAGATATAATATTTACCATTAAAAAAACAAACAAACAAAAAAAAGAACTGATGGCAATCTGGTTGTTACTATAGGTTAGCAGAATCAGAAAAATGAAGTTAGTGAAGAAATAAAGGGGATTCAAAAGAGTGTATTATTTATGTACAGTCAAACAGAAACACTGCTGCTGAAGAAAGATATCGTTAGTAAAAACAACGTACTTGTATGTCCGCATGGGTCAAAACATGACTGAGTCAATTTAAAATCTGTGAAAATGCTTTTAGGATTTTTAACCATCAAAAGAAAAGATTTTAATTGTTATCATCAAAAAAATCAATAAACATAGTTTCAACACACTTCTAATACCTTTTATGATTCCCAAATTAACCAGTGCACACACAAAAATAAAATATGGACATCAATCCAACATTTCACTGAAGTATTTCAATACAGCAAAGTGTAATCATAAAAATATTATGACATAATAAATATAATACAATTCAGAAGAATAGTGGCTATAATATATTGCAATATATTGTAGCTTTTTTCAACATTATAAATTCAATTAACCTTCAATTTAGATAAATTGATCAAATTTAATCAATTTGATCAAATTTTCTTCAATCATATTTTCTTCTAATGCCTATTTATTCAGAAAATTCTTACAAACAGCACTTATAGGTCACTGAGGTTCTATTAAAATTTATCTATCCAAGACCAACATCTACTGTAATAGAGACGGTATGTTTTAGAAACACTTCTTCCCCACTGCTAGTGAAGAAGTCCAGATAATATTTTACACAGTTATTTGAAAGTGGGAAAATGTCTGGTAAATTCAGCATCTAAGAAAAAAGTTTCTTCCAAAGATATTAGTGAGTTAATGTCAGTAGGAACGACACAGATGAGCAACACTGCACAAAATTTAAATCTCCAATTTTAATTACTCACTTAGCTTTGAATTGGATATCACAAAATTCTCACAACAGATTGCATTCAATTAGTAAATGGTTGTATCATGGTTTTTGAGTGACTTATAAAAAAGCATATTGAACTAAAATATAATTGGAATACTAATATACTGAAATTATAGTTCTTGAGAATTATTTCCTATAACAAATTTATCTGTTTTATGAATATGAGAAAATTAAAACCTTCTATTATAAGAAAGTTGCTTAGATGACCAAAATTTATCTTTTTAAGAATAAGACAGAAATCCTAGTATATATTACAGAGAACTGGAAAAGGAATGATACACTTTGAAATATAATGTCATTTTCAAATGAGCACATTTTCCCCCTATTCAAAATCAGACACTAAATCTCATCACAATTATATTACAAAACGAAGACCGCTAATATGAATGACCAGTAGGAAAAATACTCAGATCTTCCTGAAATGTACCCAGATGCATTTAAATTATATACATCATATTTTCTTTTCTATTCCTCTACCTATTTCTCAAAGATAAGGTAGGGAAATCACATATACCTTAATAACAGGAAGATGCTGAATTGTATCATGTGATATTATTTTTTACATCGAAAACTTCCCTTTGTCTACATCTACTATATTACTAAAATGGCTTCCTCACATGTTAAAATGAAACTGGCATAAATAGATAAAATATGTGTTTATGATATGTTCCATCTCTAAGAAAACACTGTATTTTTTTGTTGAAAACATAAAAACTGCATAAATAAAGCTTCTTTCTCCACCTAATATTCTTCTGTATCTTGCATTACTTTACATGGAATTGATGCAATGGTTTTAATAGTATTTGAATTCAAAATGTTAAGAATTCTTTTCAATTCATTCATTAATTTTTCATAATGAATAATAGAGGCACATAGAGTTCAAGTGACTTACCTAATGTCACAAAACAAGTTCAGTGGCAGAGCCAGAAATAGAACAGAGGTCTCCTGATTACTCGGTCAATTTTCATTCTACTAGGTGTTATATGACCCAATAAAAACATGTGAAATAAAAAAGTCAAACAAGGAAGAAACAAAAAAATCTTCTCATGGTGACACCTGGACATTTTATTATATAGTAGTTAATTAGAAGTGTTTTTTAAAAAAAGATACATATTAAAACTGGTCGAAGAATTCACCAATGCTTTTATTCTGTTAAGAAATATGGTAACACTTATCTTAGAAACAATAATTTTCAAAAAGTTTTAGAAAATAATGTAAAATGTATATTGCTCAAAGGGAAATATTCGGACAATGATCTCTTTACCAACTAAAACTGTTCATTAAATCATTTTCCATTGTTTGTGTGACTATAATAAGTTATAACTAAGCTTACATAAAAACATATGACTTTAATTAGCAGATAGAATATTCATGCAAATCATAAAATGTCCATGTATAATTACATTTACAACAAATATATCTGAAACTTTTTGGGGGCTTTCTTGCCTTCTTTGTGGTTAGTTTTATTATGTGCTATTTGCATTAAAACAGCCTTATTTTAAAAGAGAACCTAGTCAATTATCTCATTTAAGCAGGCATGTCTTATTTAAATGATAGTGCCATAAAATACTTATTTTGCATGTAGTATTGCAGTATATAGCAGACTTCAGTGAATCTTGAAAGAAGCTGAGAGTCCGCCCTCCAGTCTTGCCATCTCCCTACCTTTCCTTTGATCACTACTATGCCACAGTAAAATTCTACTCTTCAGTGCTGCAAAGGAGGGTTCTAATAAACACTTTTTTTTTTAACCCAACAACCAACAACCAGCCTCTTATATAACCAATAACCCAGACTCCTCATTTAACTACTCATCAGTTAAGAGAGAGTAAAGACACAAAGTTGCAGTTAGGTAGGAAGAATAAAGTCCTGGTGCTCAGTAGGGGGTTAGAGTTAATAATGATGCATTGCAATATAGCTGGAAGAGAGGATTCTGAATGCTATCACTACAAAGAAATGGTAAGTATTTGGATGACAGACATGCTAAGTACTCTGATTCAATCATCACAACTATATATATATATATA
>NW_006159625.1:2426210-2453537 GCF_000334495.1 Tupaia belangeri chinensis
AAAGGATGTACAAACACAAGAGGTGGATGTGAATGCCATAACTCATTATTAATTAAGACAAAAAAGGAACTTGGATGTTTCTGTTTCTCTCAAAATAGTCCTTAAGCAAAGTTACTTTGTGAAACAAAGATTTTAGCCATACCATTTTTTAAAATTAATTAATTAATTAATTAATCATCACAACTTACAAGATGTGAGGAAATCCAGAATATACTACATAGTGACTAAATCACACATATTATTGTCAATAATTTTCTATTTCTATTTTCTATTTTCATATATATATATATATATATATATGCAATATTATGTATCCACTATAAATAAAATAAAACAAAAAGAGCTTCAGACTTTAAAAAAAAGTGATTCAAGTAGTAAAAGTTATACCCACTGTGCCCATTACTGTCACAACTGTGCCTACATCTTTCTCTTAGACTTAGGAAACATAATGACTTTGGGACAGGAATATAAAGTATTTGCTTTTTCATTCTAATAAATAAAATATTTTCGCAGATGGAAATAAAAGATATTTATAAAATATAAAGACTAAGGTCATGAACACCATTTCATCACTTATGGCGAATTATTTGTCAATAATATTTTAAAATTTGAAATACCATCAAGTTGCAAACTATAAAAAGGATAAAATTTTAATTAAGCAAAGTAATACTACACAGAAACCCTCAGTTCACGAGCACACACGCGCAAACAATAGCCATCTCTATTTTGGTCTTTAAATAAAAGAGAGAAAACAAAGTCTGCTGAAGATGTGTACATGTGTGTATAAACACACATGATCATTTTCATTAAGCATATTTGGTAAAAAGGTAAGCTCACAAGGATGACGATAAATATTAGCTTTTATGTATAATTTGTGCCAGTCAAACATGCTTCCCTTGCTAATATGTTTAAACTATTACATGGCAATTAAACATATATATCAAGTTTGAACAAAAGTGATCACCTGTAATCAACCTTATTTAAAAAGGCATAAAAGCATTTTAGAAACAAAAGAATGTCACGTTCTTTATTGAAAATGTTTTAAATGCTAATATTTTTTATTTGATTATCACACATTGCATGCATGCTTTGAAAAACTATATAGTATGCCATAAAGCTATACAATTAAATGTAAATAAGAAAATATAAAATAATTTTTAAAAGACAAATATACAGAGTTTGTTTACTCATAAATGCTGTTTTCACCAAGGTTGGGTGACACCTATTTGAAACTTTGTTAATAGATTAATGTCCTCATTTATCACCATATATCTCAGATACACACTGTTACCAAATTTTATTGTACTGGAATTATCATATGTCCTATAAAATCAAGCATTATACTAAAAAGCTTTCTGACACAATGAAACAAAAACCTGAAGATTTAAAATGTATTTTAGAACTTTCACATAATTAAAAGCTAACCAAACTATGAAGGTCATCCATACAGTCTTAGGATGTTTTTTTGGTGGAAAAGAATCTTTCAAAAAGAACCCTAAATAAGCATCTCCTTAGTAGATGGCCACCAGTGGTACCAAGGTCAGAATAGATTTAGAGAATAAAGACAGCATGTTTACCAAGTGTATAGAAGACAAGCTAAAACTACTGTGACTGAAGTCTTTTTGAAAAATTTGTCAGTCTTAATGATTTCAACGGATTATTTTCAATTATTTCTCACAATTTTGTTAACAATCCTAAACTTATTGAATAGTAATAACTGAATTAAAATTATTAAATAATTTCTACTGGCTAAACTAGGACAGTCTTTGAAAATATATTGCTTTTTTTAAAAAACTTACTAAACTTACACAAAAGGTTATCATTTAAATGTCTTCTTTCTTATTCCTTGCTATGTGCTTATCTCTGATTCTACCAGAAATGTGTCATTTAATGCATTTTTATATGTAAAAAATAGAGAATGTGCAGAAGTAGTTTAAAGTAAGTTATTTTCAAAATATATTATTCTATGTACCATAAAAAACATGGTTACTAACGTACAAGTTTAGCCTTATCAGATTATCTGTGTGTTTAGAGGAAACTTAATTTTAAATAAACAACTAAGGTAATAAATCATGAAATTTTGCTTTATCTACAAGGGAACACACTATCAATGAATGTTTTATTTACTTCTGAAAATATTGATAATATTTCATTCCAAAATACTATCAGCTTATTTCCACTGTAGAAAACATTTGTTTGACATCATTTATTTTTCCATCAAGAATAAAATACACCTATTCCTCAGCAACCCAGGAATAATCCCAAATCACCAAACTGCTAATAGCAACATAAAACAGGATCTTGATACCTTTCTCCTGATTGGGTGAGTTAAATTAATATCCAGTTAGAAGACCGATTTAGGACATTGTTTTAGATTGAAAGAAATTTTTCCTACTTTTAAGAAATCCCCAAGTATTCAAGAATAAAAGGAAATAGAAAATCAAAATATCAAAATGCTCAAGAAAAATATTGAAAATATAAAATCTATAAACAAAATACTTCACTGATTTTATAAAACAAAACAATTCCAAAGATAAAATAGGAAAAAAAAAAAGCAAAAAAAAAAAAAAACAAACAAAACTCTACCTTCATCACAGTTACAAATTCAATAAAGCATACATACACTATGAATATATACATTTTGGGAAAAGATTAAAGGTTAATAAATGAACTAATCATATGATGCTAAAATTAGGGGCTTAAGTATTAAAATGTTATGTAGTAAATTATAAAACACAACTGGTTGCTTTGAATATTTTCAGTTTCCAAAATATTGCATAATAATACAATACTCCAGCAAAGTGTTTCATTAACCTCGGTTTTACAAACACACACACACACATAGGCTTATTCGTAATGTAATATAAAGCAAGGTAAGAGCATTTATCATGGTGTCAGAATAATTACAGTAAGGGTAGCTAAGTCAATTAAAGGTTTTCCCAGATATAGCATAACTTCCTTTAGAAATCAGCAAATCAAGACTATCGGCCTTTTAAAAATAGTACCAACTAATCATAAAAATTAGATATTTTAAATTCCATTTCCAAGTAGATTCTTTTTTTAAATAATTACTTCATTTAAGTTTACTTATCATTATTATTTCTTAATTTGACCAGAGAGAGACAGACAGAGAGAAAGTGAGAAAGCAAGCTGCCAGGTCCGTAACTCGAACCACAGTTGTCCATGTGGGAGTCCAGTGCCCTTAACCACCACGCCAACTGTCAGCCTCCAATAGATTCTTAACCATATAAGTTCAAGATTATATATGAGTTCAAAACTCAAGTTCCAAGAGTTTCTTATTTTAGAGAATTCTGTGAAAATGTTTTCAGTTCTAAAACATTCATAAAAACTTGAAGAATTTCTAATTTAAATTTTCCAGCAGACTTTTTTGGTGTGGTAAGTTCAGAAAAATATGAGACTAAAATATTTTATGTATGAATATTCTCTTTCCTCCTATACATTTCAAATTAGTATAAAAACAGATAAACACATAAAGTAAGAATGATAAAATTCAATAAAATTGGTTTTCAATCTTAAATAGTGCTAAATTATTAAAGTCGAATTCTCCTGTATGGAATCAGAGTGCTCATTGAAAAAATAGATTATGTATCCTTGATTTACATTAAGAATGTTTATTATCTTTTAAAGTCTAAACAAAATCTAATCTATTAACTTGGGGTTTAAAATTATATGTAGTGGGAGTTAGCAAATGGCCTAGAAGTTACGTCTCTGGACTGACACATGGCCAACAGCAGTTTGAGTCCCAGACCTGGTGGTTTGAAACTCATACCAGGTGCATGTATGTGCATGCCCAAGATCCAGAGAAGAGACTGGAGGAGAAAGCACTGCAATCTAGCCACCTCCCCTGGGGGTGGGGGGGGGGTGATTTCTCACTTTTTCTTTCACTGTCTCTGTCTCTCTCTCTCTGGCAAGTGCACACACATTAGGCAAAAACTTCTTAAAAATTAAATATAACATCCTTATATTTTATGCTCATACCAAAGGTATTTATATGATAAATATATAATTATACATCCCAGAAATCTTAATCCATACTGCTGTCGATTATAATACAGATACTGAAAGTAAGTCACCTTTTTTCCCCCTAATCGTCCTCAAGAATCACCAGTAAAAAAGGATCAAATTTTTCGTTTAAAAAGCAGATATTAGTTCATAAGAGTTAAAATTAATTTAAATACTTGTTTTATTGTCTATGTCATGTAATTTAGCTCTTTGGTTCTTATATTTAAAACTTTAAAATTTGGGGGCCAGCAGGTGGCGTGGTGGTTAAGGGCATTGGACTCCCACATGGCTGACCACAGTTAAGAGTCCCAGATCTTGTGGTTTGCCTTCTCACTTTCTCTCTTTCTCTCTCCGTCTCTCACTCTGTCCCTCTCTGGTCAAATTAAAATAAATAAATAAATAAAGTAAGTAAGGAAGTAAGAAATAAGTAAGCAAGTGAGCAAGTTAAATTAAAAAATTCGTTGAAAAGTAAATAAATAAAATTTTAAATATATTTTCATTGTTAGTACACACATCCTAGAAATGTCAAAATTCTTAGGGATTATAAATTGCTCATACATAAATCTTCAAAAACATCAATTGAAAAGTAAAACAATGTATGTTATACATACTAATACACAGCTGACTTTCCAGCTCAGGTTTGAGTTCAAACCTTTACAATCTTTTTTTAGGTCACGAGTTCACATGATAATCCTTTGATCAGGAATCTGTGACAATTTGTGAAAAATGATCTCTGAGATTTCAATGAATACAATTATGTACTAAGCTCTAATTTTCATTAATAGATCATTAGTATCATAAATGTCCTTAAATATAAAATGAATGACTCCAAACATGTTTCCTGTAAAGCTCACAAACAGGTTGTTAAAATGGAATCACCCCACCTGATATCCCACTATACTTCTCCCATTTTATCACTCCAAAGTTTCAAAATTAAAAATATTCTCTACAGACCCTACTTTTCTTTTAGAAACAAACAAATGAAAATATTTACAATACACTAAAATTTAACACCGATTTTACTGCCTTAGCATATTGCATACTTACTCAGTGCATTCAGAGTTTGTGTTCCCAGGACCAATGTTCCTGGCATACAGGAAAATAACTGCCTGAACAGAAAACCCTACAGACTTTTGAAACTATCACATAAAGGCACTCTAATTAAATTAATTTTCCTTTATAGCACACACAGATTATATTTAATTAGAGGGCTTAAGTTCTCCAAAAATTGGTATATGTGAGAATAAATTAATGCAATATTTAAAGTAGAACTTTAAGATTTAGTGTTTGTAAGATTTACAAATTTTTTTAGTAAACATTGAATTGTTTCATGATTTTAAATATGTAATTTATTAACATAGATATATGTGGCCAAAACATACTCATATATTAGACATGATGACAAACAAGACAACTAAATCCTTGTTCATGACCAGTGGTTATCGATATCACAAATAGAGCAAGCAGAGATTCTTAAAGTAACATTTTTTGCATATAAATCATAACAAAACATTTATTTCATATTTATTTGGTTTACTTCACAAATCCCCTTCAACATACAAAGCTAATATTTTCTAAATAAACTGATTCTTAATTAAATATTTGAAAAAACATGTAAAATCATTCTCTTACAACTTCATGAATATATTTACATTTGCAACATGAATTCTTGTTCACTTTATTACATTATCAATTTGTTTTACTAAAACAAACTTCACAGATTAAGTAATTTACATCTTTCCTGGCTTACCAGACTTATGTGACATGAAATGTTTTGTGAAAGCACCCTGTTCTTCTCTTTAATAGCACTTACTGCAATTATAATAGCTTAATCGTGAATATAATATTTTAATGTTATTTATTGTTGTCCTATGTAAATTCTATGAAGGCAATTGCTGTGTCAACCTTGTCTCCCCAAATAGCTCAGTGCCAACTGTAATGCCTGGCATACAATAGGATGGTGATGAACACTGGTAATAAATTAGCTTAATGTACAACATTAATGTATTTTAAGATAGGTTTTAGACCTCTAACACGGAATTAAGGGTCACCACACAGCATACATTAACACTACTACTACGAACACAGCTGTTTTTTTAATAATGACATTAGTAAAATTCTATTTGAACTTAAAATTTTTAATAAAAACTTCAATGTTCTCTCATCTAATTACCAATTTAAAATAGCACTGACTTTTCAGTTAATTATCTCTGCATTTGTTTTTTGTCCTTTTACTCCAGGTTCAAGTTTTGGTTATCTACCTAGTTAATCATGCTTCTCCAAAAAAGAAAAGAAACAAAGAGTAAAACAAAAACACTTCATTTCAATTCATTGGTAGAATTAATGATTTGAAGAGAAGTCTTATTGAATTCACATACCCTATCCCTGTTCCTCATTGATTTGGAAATAGTTCCAGAAGTTGTAAACAAATCATTAGCTATATTATATAAATATCTCAATCGAATCTGGAAATAAAAATAGAAATGGCCTAAAACACAGATTTTAAATATGTATTGAGTTTTCTACAGTGCTCTTGAGTGAAAGAACTCCATTAACTGGAGCCAAAACAAATATTTAAATTAGATGACAATTTGTGCTAAAATTAGTCACTTTTCCCCCAAAGCACTAATCTCAATAACAACAAAATTATTTTTTCCAAAATCTGTACAATTAGTTTTTTAAACAAATCTTGAAATAAAGTGTTTACCACTCTAATCTAAATGGGATCTACACACTATCAATTTCACACTAAAAATGAGGAAAATGAGGTACAACAAGCACACACAGATTTTAAAAGCATGAAATGCAATGCTTATAGTCTCATGCTTTCATGTGGTTTCAAACCCTGACAAACCTGGCTCAGATTGGTGTTTCTTTTTCGTCAGTGTTTTGTCATCACTTATTGTACCATTCACCTTTTTCTGCTCGTCTTCCCATGTAACTTCTAGTATAAATCAAAAACAAAATTATCAGAGCTTGTCAGAAACATTAGATAATGTGCATAATGAGAACCTAAAAATACTTCGGGGATCTGAGGGTTTTTAAAGCTATTTTCCCTAAGTTCTTACATAAACTCTACATGTAGTTAACATTTTAATACAGGAACGTGACATTATTTAAATTTTTAAAATAGACTCAATCCAAAGCACTAAAATTTACTTCCAGTGTATTATCAAATTTATTTTTTAATAAAATAAATAGAGCCACAGTCTAGAAATAAAGGATAATTAAAATATTATAACAAATAAAGATTTTGGTTTAGTTGATATTAACACTAAATATTTTAGCAAATAAAGATCTTTGTTTAGTTGATATTATGTAACACTAATTATTTTACAAATAAACATTTTACTAAACATAGTTTTATTGTGGTGAAATGAAAAGTTTATATAAAATTATAATGGGCAGATTTTTATATATATCAAGATAAAGTTAAAAATACATTTCAATATCTAATATGGCTATTTATTTTACTACTATTTAGCACTTTCATAAAATGGAATAAAAATGTATAAGCTATAAGGTATTATTTCATTAAAAATCTTGAAAAAGAAAGACAGAAATATTTAGTAGTAATAGCTCATTTAATATGAGTTACTTGGCTTATTTAAGATTGTCTAGAATTCCTGCCATTGACTAGGTATATAACTTTAGGCAAGTTTCTAGTGTGGTACAACATTCATCTATTCAACAAATATATATTTAGCACCTACTGTAATTCAGGTATTTCTAAGTACCAAAGACAAAATGAACAAAATAGGCAAAAAATCCATACTCTTCATCAAGACTATACTTTACTTGGAGAGAGAGAGATTATAATCAAGATAAAGCAGCAAATGCTAAGAAGACAAACATGAAGTAGGTAGGTAATAAGGAATGAAATTTCCAGTGAGATGATGAAATTTTGGACAGAGTAGTCAGAGATAACCTTTCTAAGAAAGAAACTTTTGAGTAAAGAAGTTACTGTCCTCAGAGAGAAGGCATTCAAGGCAGAGGAACAGCAAGTGTGAAATGTCCCAAGGTGGAAGCATGTCTGACATGTTCCAGAAAAGCAGGAGGTCACTGTGGCTTGGGACAGAATTGTCAAAGGAGAAGGTAGTATAAGATGAGGTTGAAGTGGTAATGGAGATGGGAAGTAGGGGGACTACAGATCAAGGAGGTCCTTGTGGGTCATGTATCAAAAGAGTCACTTGCCATCACTTATTCCAGTAGTAGTATTCATAAATTATTATACGTTTTATCTCTTGCCTTTTTTGAAATTCACGTTTCAAAGCTATGCTATAAGTCAATAGTTACTATCTATGTACATTTTAATCCCCAGAAAGTGTCACCCGGCAAAACTCAATGCTCAGGTATCTTATTGACCTTTAACCATAAATAGTGGAATACCAACATATTTCATAATATTAAGCTAACCAAACATAAGTGGGAAAATAAAACCAATGTTAAAAGTGAAAAAATACTGTACTGCAACATCAAGTATTCATGACTTTTTCTACAGTATTATTTTTTTTACTTATACTACTAGAATTGACTAGATTAAGAGTATGGGTTTTTCAAGTCCTAGACCTGAAATCAGTGCTATTAATAATACATTTTATTCTGGTCGAAGATAAATTGTTACTGCAAGAAAATAAACTTGCTTTGGGAGTATTAAAGATACACTTGGGTGTGTGGTTTAAACCCTGATTTTTCCAATTAGTAAATAATCTGAAAAGAGTTGAAATGTAGGATTCTCAAGTGCTAAACAATATGTATAAGGATGTTATATTTCCTTATTTTTGGAGAGGTTCTATAGAGTGTGTGCGCTCGCCAGAAAGACGGAGAGAGACAGAGAGACAGAAAGTGAGAAATCACCCCCCCAGGGAGAATTGCCACACCACAATCCCTTCTCTTCCATTCTCTCAGGATCTTGGGGGCACACACACACACACACACACACACACACACACACTTCTGGTCGAAGATAAATTGTTACTGCAAGAAAATAAACTTGCTTTGGGAGTATTAAAGATACACTTGGGTGTGTGGTTTAAACCCTGATTTTTCCAATTAGTAAATAATCTGAAAAGAGTTGAAATGTAGGATTCTCAAGTGCTAAACAATATGTATAAGGATGTTATATTTCCTTATTTTTGGAGAGGTTCTATAGAGTGTGTGCGCTCGCCAGAAAGACGGAGAGAGACAGAGAGACAGAAAGTGAGAAATCACCCCCCCAGGGAGAATTGCCACACCACAATCCCTTCTCTTCCATTCTCTCAGGATCTTGGGGGCACACACACACACACACACACACACACACACACACACACACGCGGCGTGAGTCCAAGCCACTGGGTCTGGGACTCGAACTGTGGCCAATTACATGGGAGTCCAGTGACATAGCCATTACACCAACTGCTGGTCCCACAGATGTTATATTTCAATCAACCACTAGTGGAAACAGAATATAAAATTTTTTTGATAAATTCTGAGACTCTACGTAGTTAAAATTCTTTTTAGTTATAAGAATGAAAAGTCATCTGTTCTTTGTTCAAAGTTAACACAAAAAGAACAGACTAACTTCCCCAGGCTGGGGAAAAAATGAAGTCATGAACAATGAAACATTGTTCATTCTGTCTAACCTACACTTTTGGTTATCTATCAAAAAGCAATATGAAAGATTATAAAAGCATTACAGAGTTCTTCCTATGATCAAATGTGACACACTTAGATTTTTAGAAAGTTGTTTCACCTTTCATCACTTGATGAAGTTTATGATGTTCAAAAAAATAGAAGACATGCTACCTTTTGAAGCAAGATTGAGTGTGTAGAAGTAGAAATGGCATTTTTAAAAATGGTTAGCCTATCTGTAAGCTGGCAAGGAACAATTTCTGACGTGTGGAGAAAACAAAACAAAACAAAAACTTAAAACATGTTTAATTTTTAAACACTTTCTTTGAGTTCACAAACATTTTGTCTGAAGCCAAATTAATTACTTGCCTTGGTAACAGTAAAATTAGCCAATAATTGTTGGAAAATGATTGTATGCCAATAACAGAAAAATTTTAATAATCTGAATTTTATGAGTGCTGACCAATACAATAATAAAAGAGCTAGACCAAGGCCGTCAGAGACTGAAAGAAGATGTAATAGCTATGTCACCAGACTGAGCTAGGAAGCTGGTTGTTAGGAACATTTCTGCCATTGACTAGGTGTATAACTTTAGCGAGTTCCCTAATATTTCCAGCCTCCATATATGTTATATTTGATGTGAGAAAGCAGGTCTTGAAAATCTCCTAAGTTATTTCCAGTTTTAAAATTATATAGGTGTTTTTGCTTCTTATGATTCTAGACTGAGTCAAATTAGATTTTGTGGAAGAATGCATATAACAGAAATAATAAGGTTGAAGCACCGAGAGTTTAGGTTTTCCAAAGTTTTAAATGTCGCTACTATACACTCTATGTTGAAGCCCATGTGTCTGCTTTAAAGTAGAATTAAGTCGTAAAGAGAACAGAATTGACTACCAACTCATTAATTCATCACTCAAAAAAACAATACTAAGAGCTACCCATCCCTAAGCTACTGTGATTTTAACACTCATAAAATTACAAGATCTCCAGTAATATAAAACAAAATAGTTTGTTACCAGCAAAATGATCATATTGTTTTAGTTGCATTAAACAAAAACAGCAAACTATCCCTGAGTATGTAAGACCTTACTGAGTCTTTTCTATTAAAGGACTGTTACGATAATTATGCAAAAATAAAATATTCTTCTTAATGTAAAATGGTAAACACCTTAAAACTGGAATTTAAGTACAAAGTGCTAGTCCATGATATTATATGCATACTAACAAAAGTTAAAATGTAAAAATCAGGACTATATAATGTAAATTGATCAATAAGTATTATCAATACTTTGAAAGCATAGTATCAATGCAAACTAGGAACTGTTGGAGTACACAGCAAACAAGTTTGTTCTGGGAAGATCTTTTTTTTTTGAGACAGAGAGAGACAGAGAGACAGAAAGCGAGAAATCACTCCCCAGGGGGGATAGCCACACGGCAATCCCTTCTCATCTCAGGATCTTGGGCATGCAGGCATGCACATGTGCCCGGCATGAGTTTAAGCCACAGGGTCTGGGACTCGAACCATGGTCAACTACATGGAAGTCCAGCAACATAGCTATTACGCCAACTGCTGGTCCCAGGATCTTTCTTTTTTTTTTAAGCAAGATTCTTATTGAGTATTTTAAAATTTCATTGAGTAAATAGTCAGCTACAAGTCTAAATTTCTTAAACATCTGTAAAATAATAAAAATTATTTACCTAAAATTTGTTAATTCATTTGTTTTCAAATTCAATAAAATACATAGGAACGTTTAAGATATTTAAATTCCTACACTGTCACTGTATTTGTAGATGAGAAAGCTTGATAATTGATTTAATAAATATTAGATAATTTTTTTTTTTTGGAGAGATTTTCACTGTAAGGCGCGTGCGCTCGCCACGTAGTCGACCGTGGTTCGCGTCCCAGACCCAGTGGCTTAAAACTCACGCCGGGCGCGGGTGCGTGCATGCCCAAGATCCCGAGAGGAGAATGGAGGAAAAGGGGATTGCGGCATGACCATCTCCCTCGGGGGTGATTTCTCGCTTTCTATCTTTATGTCTCTGTCTGTCTGTCTGGCGAGCTCATGCGCCCTATAGCAAAAACCTCTCCAAAAAAAAAAAAGATTCAAAACCTGTGCTCTTTCTCTGGTACTGTATCACTTTCCTATGATTAAGTTGCTTTCAATAAAAAGAAAGAAAAAATTACTTTAAAATTATATTTAGAAGTCAACAATAATATGGCCTCAAACAATGGTTGAGGTTTGCAGTAAGATAAAAAGTGAAAGAAAGTTTTTTCCTAAATCTTATTAATCACTTGAGACTTGGAGGTACATAAGAAGTAAGATGAGCATAGGGGAATAAAGGTCCAGCAGATGGCATGGTGGTTATGATGCTGAATTCCCCCATAGTCAACCATGGTTCAGGTCCTGGACCCGATGGCTTGAAAATCATGCTCGGCATTTATGCATGCATACCAAAATCCCAATGGGAGAATGAAAGAGAATTGATTGCGGTATGGCCATCCCCCAGGGGGGGCGGGGATTTTGCACTTTTCCTGTCTTTGTATCTCTCCAGCAAGCAGACATGCTCTATGGCCAAAAAAAAAAAGCCTAAAATAAAAATGTGTGAGGGAATAAAAGCAAAATAAAAGGAAAGGCCTAAAAGCCTTCAGAAAAGAAAAGATATGAAAATGAATTAGAAAATAATCATTTACAAGTAAATTTCTTCTAGGAATTCACCTAGGAACGTTAATTATGAACCTGGAGAGAAAAATGTTAAATGCATTCTTTATTCCAGCCTTTGCTCCAACGCAGACCATCAAAATTGTCCTTCTGACTATCCTAAATTGCCATAGGCTCTCAATATCTTCTCTTTCAAGTGCATTCGGCTCACTGTCACCAACCTGCTTTTCCATAATACAAGTGTGACTGAATGTCCTCTGAGTTGAAAGATATATGATAAATCTCTTGCTATCTTAAAGTATCCCTGCATCTCTCTCATATCAGTTTTACGTAAGTTAGGAAATGGCATATTAGAGGAAATATTCACCAATTCTATCATAAATCAATTCCCATGTAGATATTAATCAAACTTGGATTAAGACATGGGCACTGACTTTCTCCTTGCCCATCAAGCATTAATGAGAATATTGACAGCAAAACCAAGCCAAGATCCTTTGTCCCTGTCCATACCCTATTACCCCAAGTGGTATGCAATTGCTGCAATGCCTACAGAAGCAAGCATCCATTACAAAAACTGTCAAAATTACTTTATTACTTTTGATTCCTTTGTAATCTGTTTTTTGTGTTTTTTTTTCTTTCCTTCTTCTTGTCTGCCAACTTGCTCTTCTCCCTCCCATATTCCTCTCTTTTCCTTTCCTTTCATTTCCTTCCTTTTCTTTCTCCCTTTCTTTTCCTTCCTTCCTTCTTCCCTCCCTTCCTTTTCTTTCTCCCTTTCTTTCCCTTCCTTCCTTGTTTTCTTCCTTCCTTCCTCCCTTCTTTCCTTCCTCCCTTCTTTCCTTCCTTCCTTCCTTTCTCTTTTTTCCTCTTCATTTTTCACTTTTAAGGTTATCTATATTTAAAATAATATAAGTGACTGCACCTTGATGGTCACACACTAAAAACACAAAGTTTTTCTTCTATCTCATTGTGTATCTTTAGAAATCCAACTTTTGAACAGGCAGTACAGTAAGGTTTACTTTATAATCCTAAGAGTGAACTAATCAATAATAGCCAGGAGGTTGTATCTATTAACCTTCTAAAACCAAATGAAATTAATAAACAATAATAACAACATCAACAATAAATCAGAAACAAATTATATGAAACTTTATCTACTACCTCCCCCAGAACATTTTTTGTCAAAATATTGAGAGTATACTTTATTTTACAGAATATGAAACTGAAATCCAGAGACATTAAAAGACCTACCAAAGATCATATATGTAAGAGTGGTTTGGTTCATATATGTTATCGGCCTCTTCTAGCTATCTATACTTGTTCTTTTGATGATCTCAACCAACACTGTGATGGTAAGTACTCTCCTTCGAAGGGTGACTCCCTGATTTACAGCTATACTTCTAACCTCTAATCTGGAATCCAACTCGTATTTGAAGCTGTCTATATGAAATCTTTACTTGTATATGTAACAACATCTCTAACTTATTATATCCCAAACTGAGCACCTGATGTTCCCCATAGATCTATTTTCAAGTATTTCCCTATAAGAGTTACTAGAAACTCCATTTTATTTATTTATTTATTTATTTATTTATTTATTGGTGCTCAGGTCAAAAACTTGGAAATAATTATAAAATATCTCTTTTTCGTTTACCCTGTCAGAATATTCTCTTGGCTCTATATTAAATATATATGTAGAATCCAACTACTCTTAACAGTCTGGTCTCAGCTCCTATCACCTCTTTCCTGGGTTATTATGGAAGTCTAACAATCTCCCTGTTTCCATTCTTAATTCTTTTACGTTATTCTCAATCTAACGATTACAACTAATCTTACTCAAGAAGTAGTATTGTGTCACTTTAATCAAAACCTTCCGATTTCATTCAGTAAAAACGCAAGTCCTTGCTAGAATCTACAAGGTCATATATGAAACCTATACTTGTATATTTAACAACATATATGAGTCACCCCTGAATCCCAGTTACCTTTCTGATTGCAACTGCAATTTGCTTACTTTGCAACCCCCAAATTTGTGCACTTTGCCACACTCAAATTGACCTCTTCACTGTTCCTTGAACAAGTTAAGGTCGCTTCTATTACAAGGCCTCCATCTGTCACATTCCCTCTTCTTCCAGATCTTCATGTGAATCATTCTGCCACTTTATTCAGGTCTCTACTCATATATTACCTACACAGAAGTACCTCTCAACATATATTATGAAAACGGGGGCTAGCAGGTGGCGTGGTGGTTAAGGGTGTTGGACTCCCGCCTGGCCCACCACGGCTTGAGTCCTGGACCTGGCAGTTTGCTTTCTCACTTTCTCTCTTTCTCTCTCTCTCTCACTCTATCCATCTCCAGTCAAATGAAAATAAATGGATAAAGTTAAACAAAAATAATTTTAAAAATTATGAAAATGAATTTACCCTGATCTCTTGAACCTATTTATCCCATTATTCTGAATTTTTCTTTTTGCTTTTGCACTTGCCAGCCCCTGAAATTATCTTATTTGTTCTTTTATTATTTGCCTTATACAATAAATTTAAGGAATATGTATACTGTATATAAATAGAAGAAGGAAGAGAGTAGATACTTCTAGCACCCTTCTCACCTCTGAAATTTTTTTCTGATTTACAAATGCACTTTAACCATTCTAAAAACAATCACCCTCCTTATACTTATTCATAAACTTTATTGTGGTTTTCAAAATAAACAGTAAATAAAAAACATTCTCCCAAGCAATGATAACAAAAGGAAAATTTAGAAAACTAGACCTTAAAGATTTTTTCCTTTATGAGAAAGTGAGAAGAAAGAATGTAAAAGAGGGAATGGGAAAAGGATAGAGACAGAGATAGGCATCTTTGACAGAGTATCGCCATGTCGCACTCCTCCTGACCCAGACTCCTCATTAGCTCGAATTACAGCTACCATGTTCAAAATGGCCCAGAAACCAAACCTATGCTTCCCATGTGGTTTCCAACTTCCTAAGCGGCAGGTTCTCATGTGACAGCACAGCTGAGCCAAATATTGGTGTTTGATCAAAAGAGTAAATTAAATAAAATAAAAAATTATGTATGTAAAATATACACAGAGTTCTCATCTATCAGATTTTTATTCATTAATTTCTTTCTAAGTTCAGTTATATCATATGTAGGATTAGTCTGTGAAACAATAGTGATGTTTTTCAGTAAGGAAGATTTTTATATAAATCATCAAAAAATTTATAATGAGTATGGGTAACTGAAGTACCAATAATCATTATCAGTAGAAACTTTTGCATGCAAGATCAAAGGAAATAAGAAGAATGCAAAGCAGGCTGGAAGTTAAAGATTTGACAGTATTCAGGGTCAACTAGAGGTCAAAAAGAATAAACAAACAAAAAGTCCTCGTGAGAGTACTTTTTCTGTTAAAATACTTAGCCCTCTGATCTCATAAAACATACTATCTTGACACACTTACATGCACTTAATACAAGACCACACTGAATGTTCTCAAGCTGTTTTGCACCCAATAGCTAACTAAACATTTAGGAAGACACATTAACTCTTTCAGATCACTGATATATATTTAACTACACATAAAAATTTCCTTTCATAGTTACTAAGCAAAAATCACACAGGTGAAGTAATAGATAAAAACGACAAAAATGTTTATACACATTGAGGACTCAAAACTTTTTATTGTTTTATGGAGAATATTTGTAATTACGTATGATTTAGTCTTATCATGTTACCATATTTTTACTTTTTAAATCATACCCTAATGCATGTGTTAGTGAATTGTGAAAAAATTATAAATTTATTTTAGTGATAATTAGATCTTGCAAATAACACTGTAGATATTATTAACAAAAAGTGATGACAGGGAAAGATGTACTCAAGACTAAAGTCTATTTCAACGGAATTACCGAAATACAAAATTATGTACTTCTTAGTTTAACCCAACCGGGGCTAAATGTTATAATATAGAAAAGAATGTTTATTTTTCTTATGAAACCATTTACATTTTAACTAATTAATTTATTCCATGAAAGAGAGAGAGAAGAAAAAAGAGAGAGACACTTCAACAGGATCTTCACTCTGCAACCTGTCCCCAGCTACAGCCAGTGAGGAACACAGGCACACACACATGTGCCCAGTGTGCACAGGGAGACCACAGGATATGAACCTTCTTACGTGGCTTTAGTATTACCAAGTGTGACATCACTGCACTTGGCCCAATAAACCATTTTAAAATGCTGACATTCTAAATTAATGTATGTAGCCACATTTCATTACCATTACTATAAAACATATATAGTCCTACTATTTTGATAAGTCATGACGATGTACAGAAGTCACAAACAATAATAGAAAAACCAAATGTAACTATTAAATTTTTACTTGTCTAGGCAACATACTAATTCATGTGTATAGACTTATGAACAATCCACAAATGTTATTAATCCTCATTAAATATTATTGTTAAATTTGTAATTAAGTCTGGTATATTTTCTTTTGTAGATTCTACTTTAAAATATCTTTTAAACTCTATTTTAAATAATCTCTGCATTGAAACAAAACATTGAGCTTTTTTCAAATTCAGCTGTTTTAATTCAGCAAGTTACAATAGTTAAAAATAAGGATTTTTTTTTAGCTATTTTAAGATATATCTATGTCCCTGAAAAAGGAACATTTAAACAGGCTGAGAAATAAGATATGAGTTTTCCAGCTATTGAAGCAAAATGCCAGGCTATTTTTAAGACCCATCTGTGATATTTTAAAGATGCAACAAAAGATAACCATTGATTGGGAAAAAATACAAATAGAAATAACAAAACAAAAAAAAGGAAATACATCTTTGTCGTATTTTACTAAACACTTGATAAGATGATCACCACAAGTTCCTCAGAATTTTGCCTTCTAACATGATCAACAAAGCAAATCTTTTGATTTTAATGTCAAACATTTCAATAAAATAGGATTGCACCTGAATCAGTAAGAAAAGTATTTTGAAGGTGAATTTCATATTCAGAAATAAATTTTGTAAAAAACAGACATTTTAAATATTGAATAACTTAAATTGGTACTAATACGTTATGCTTATTTAGCTTAAGTAAACACATTATCTAAGAATATTCACATATATTAAAAATGTAAATATGGTTTGTCTAATATATAGAAAGGCACTATTAGCTTCATTTTTAGACTTGCCTTTTTTCCCATTATTAGCTGGATTTGGAGTTTCTCCCTCATTGTCTTTATAACATTAAAAACAGACAATAGTGATTAATAATTACAGTCATTAAAAATCCAAATAAAAAACAATCACACCAAAATCATAATAATAAAATCAAACAGTAAAAAAAAAAAAACCAACAAATTCATGCACTAAACATGATATACCACTAATGAACACAAAAGTAAATCATATACTTCCTATTCTATAGAAAAGGTAATAAAAAGATAGCTATTTTTATAATATAGTTATACTTTTATGCTAACTTAAGAATTGATTCAATAACCCATTAAGTTAGAATAAAACATAGTCAACAAACTGGTTCAAAAGATGACTATCTTTAATCTTAAAGACGTTAAAATAATAAAAGTGGTATTAACTATTGCTGAGGTCCCCAAACTATTCCATCCTAAAAAGTTGCTTTACTGTGGATGCCAATTAATGAATAGTTCGAACAGCTCTAGTATTTACATGGACTAGTATGAGATACAGAGGAAGAATGAGTAAGAAAACATTAACTGCACGGTTAAATAAAAATGAAATTCATTCTTTCAGTATTCCATAAAGATGTTATTCCTATACAATTCCAGGAAAAATGGAAAGTGTGTGAAAGTCTAGTAGTTAGAATATTAGCTATCCAAAATAGAAAGTCATATATAATTCTATTTATAGTAACTAAACTTGCTTTTGTTTCTTTATCAGATGTACTCTGATGGCTTTCCTCATCTTTATGAAATTAAAAAGTTACTGCTAATTAGCAAATGCACCTTAAGGTATTTTCAGTTTAAAAAAAAATACAAAACGCCACTGAATCGTATTCATGAAAATACATCTCATGCACAATACACACAATGGCATTGCAAATAAAGTACATTCAACTATTCATGAATACAAAATTATGATTGAACACATGATAAAATTAATAATATTCTGTAATGTTCAAAGAAAGTTAAAATTAAGAAAAAACTTGACAGCTTAGATAAGCTTAGGATTCAGTTCTGAGTTTCAAATAAAAAATAGTGAAAATTCAATAACAGTATATAAATAGATTTACTGATTGTATTTTAAGCTTTAAAATTCATTTAGGGATATCTGACAAAGAAGGTGGCAATCTTTATACTCTGTAAACATCATAGGGACTTTAAAATAGAAATAGATGTTTAGAAAGAAGACACTTGAGAGAAATTATGAGGGTTAATAAATGTTGGAGTAATGTTGATACAGAAAAAAAAGGAACCTATAGTTAATTGCTTATTTGAGAAAAAATCATATTGGAAAAAATGATCATAGTCTTCAAAAGTTTTCATGGAAATTGTATTCTGTTCTATATTTCCTCATAATTTGCTTCTCTAGATTCAAAATCCCAGAAAGAATTGTCTAGCACTTCAACAAACCTTTATTCAGCTAAAGTACATGGTAAAATATAATTTTCTAGTATATTCTCAACAAATTTTCTTAAGTAAATAAACAAATATGCTAAATGTAGGGCCAAAGTGAAAAATAGAGTTGACAGCATGTCTATAATTTCAATTTGATTAAAACATTAAGAAAATTATTCAGCGAGCTGGATAAATTAAATATTCTGATAGCACACGTAGTATCTCTTCATTAATAAAACCAGGTAATTTATTTTAAAGTTAGTATGAAAAATAATCTATTCTTTATTTTACATTTATAAATTTGGAACCCATAGTCTTATACTATATTGAAAAGCTATATTTGTAACACATTTACTGATTTATTTTACACACACAGCTAGACAGACCTGCCTTGACCTCTTCTCCCTGCTTTTCTCCCCCCTGCTCTTCCACATGCCCAGTTTCTTCATTAACTTCTGTATTTGCAGAAGTGAAAGTAAAGAAAAAAGATAAGACCAGATAGATATATTTGTTACTCTCAAATGAAACAAAACAAACAAAAAGTTTCAAATTATCCATTCTGATAAAATAGGTGATTCCAAGGAGACTAATAAATTATTTTAATGAGTCTCTGAAAGTTATGGAAAATGAAATATGTTTACTGTTAACCAATTATTACATGGTCTGTTTTCATGATGACTTTGATTTATAAAATAGAAATAGTGACCTCTAAAATATTTGCAATATATGGATAACTGGCTAAAGTGGGCAAAATACTTTGTCTATAAACATTGCATAATATTAGAAAAGTGATATTAAATAACTTTTCTAGAGACAAAAAATGATGTTATAAACTCTTTTTTATCTTCACATAATGGCAGCACATCAAAGTTAGAGGAAAATAAATAATAATGCCTTGCAAATGTTTAGTACATTATACTTTCTATATCGCTCTTACTTATTTCCCTCTGTTTCTCAGCAAAGAGAAGACAGCTAAATAAAGTGCCACAGTAGATACCAAAATATGAGATTCTAAACTAATTTATTTAACAGACTAAAATATGAAATAACCCAAATCATAAGGAGTTAAATTAGAAAATGCTTGTTTTTTAGCTGTTGAAGAGGGTTAGAAGATGAATATTTCAATGCTTTGATCCCTATATAATACCATTTAATTACAACTTCTGAAAATTAACATTTTAGGAGAGAATCCACACAGAATTTCATTTATACCATAAATTGAAAGACTATTTAGAGTTACTGTATCTTTAACTTCAGTTAGAAGTTGAAGATTTCTAAAGGAAATATGATGTATCTTCTCTAAAGCTAAAACCAATTACATAGTCATGCATCTACTAAATCTTCCACATCAATATTTATGAAAACACTGTTTTTTTTTTAAAAAAAAAATCATCCATACTTCTAAGTAAAACAAAATAAACAAGTGAAAGCCCTTTTATTTCACACTAAAAGGATAACAGAAGTTTTGCCCCCACCCAACCAATTTTTTTTTGGAAAGTAAGAAATGTAAAAAAATCATAACTGGGGACACTAATGGAAAATTGAGCTTTTAACGTATTCTGCAGGGGAAAAGTGATACGTGGAATGTAGATACAGTCCTCAGGCTCATCAACCCCGATTTTCAGTACAAGCAATATGATTGGCTTTCTGACATGCTTACTATGATAAAGATGGAGCTACTCATATCTCAATACATTATTGTGATAAAAGATACTAAAGTTGAATTCTTTAACAGCTGGCATAAACTATGACTCTCATTTTCACATACCAATGAACAATTCTTATCTTTAAATAATCTTGGGGAGACAAAATTTTCACAAATTCTTCTGAACTTCCCTTATGAAAAGAAAATTATATGTCCACAATCAAACGCTAATAATTGAGAACTACAGAAATGCTGATGACATCTTTATCAGGCAGCATAATAAGCCATTAGTTACAAGAGCACTGGGCTGTCCAAAGTTAAATAATAAATAGAAAGAACCACAAACAGAAGTTTATAATCACTCAGTTGCAACTAACAAGAACACAAATTATTTCGACAAGCTGTATAAGAAAGATAATAAAAGTATTGCTGCTGAAGTGCAATGCACTTATAAACTTTTTCCAAACAGGTTGAAGTAAAAAGAATCTTATTATAAACATAAAGAATGACAAGAACGTTTTACTGGTACTTTATATACTGCTTGAGGTAGCTTTTCAATTTTTGAATAGATATTTCATGCATTCATTCAACAAATATTTACTGAGGGCATTCAATGTGCCAGGCATTAATCTATGTGCTGATGATTGATCATTAAATGAAACAATCAACAATTTTTAAATTTACAAACTCAATTTAAGAATATCATAACTAGCACAAATTTTTTTATTGTCCTATGACACTCCCTATATTATAACTCAATATTTTTCTTGAGTAGTATGTAGTGTTTGATAATAAAACTGCATCATATTTAACTTTTCTATAACATGGAAAATGATGTAGGAAATACAAACCACAATCACATTTTATTTGACAGCTTTCCTTTTTAGAAAGCCAAATTATTAAAAAGATCATCATAAGTACAAAATGAAATATATGATGATAAATATAACTAGACTATGTGTACATCCTCAATTATATAAACACAGACTGCAATTGATATCATTAGTAAAAGTTTTACTTAAAATCTAGAATTCTGCCTAAGAGGTAATTAAATTTTCTTACAAAAGCAAATTTTATATGATATTTAAAATAAGTTAAACTCTTTGTATTCCTACTCGATGAATCAAAGAAATTTCACTCCTGGCAAGAGTCCAAATAAAATAAAATTTGAATACTCTATCAGAAATCATAAAACAAAATAATTTTACTCTCTATAAAAGTCTATACAATAAAGGGACATCAATTGCAGTTGGGTTTATTTTTGCTTACATAGCCCCCCAAAAAAGGCTGTCAGCACAAAACAAACCCTCCTTTATGTACAGACCTTCATAAGGTTCTATCTCCTTGACTCCATTGTCTAGGGAAAATAAAATAAAAAGAAAACAAACAAAAAAAAAAGGGAACCAAAGCACAGGGGTTAAAAAACAACAGAAATTCCAAAGGCATAGAAAGTATTGTCTAATAAAAAAAGCTAAATGGAGATTTAAATGTATATAAAAATATATATCTACATCTATCTTTGCAAAGCACATCCAGTTACCAAATAAAGGGATCATAATTTTAAAATATTAAAAATTACTATATTCTATTTTCCATGCTTTTAGAGATCCTTTATCCAAGTATTTATAGGTGTTTGGGAAGTATGTTCATGTCTATGTCAGCAAATAGTGCTTCTTATGCAAAATTCTGAAGTTATTAAAAATATCAGTACAACATGCATCTTTCTTGGTATATTCATGATTACCTTTTTCTCGTACTCCAGTTTTGAGAAGGATCACCATTGTTGTGCATCAGCTAACCAGTCCTTTGCAGTGTGTGAAAATTGATTTGGCTAGTTACTAATAAACTTTATGTAACCATCAACAATTACATAAACTTAGTTGTAGCAAAGAAAAATCATCCAACTGCTTACTTAAGAGTATTAAGTTTACTTTTACAAATGCATTTATTCAAATTTTTAAAATGTGCTAAAATAATAACTTATTTTCCCTCCAAATATTATAAATTTTAAGTGCAAAATATATATTTATAAAATAACTATTTTCAAATGCAGCCAAGGCATACAATTAATAAAAAAAGAAGAGTAACATAAAGGTAGTAAGAAAATCTTGATTCACCTTAGCTTCCATGTGCATTTCCTATTTGACATAATTAGAAATAAAACTTACTTCTCTCCAATGTTCCCTTTGGTGGAAGCTGTGGAAGTTGTCGGCCTCTTCGTCCTGCCACTGGTGTACTTGATGGGCTTGTCTGGACAGACCCAGTACGAGGATGAGACCTACAAAATATACCATTAATATATCTTTTCAGTATAATGAGCTGAATATTTCTAATACATTTGGTTCATATGATAGCTGTACAAGTACAATTTTAAAAAGACGTTTAGCTGCTGATCCAAAGGTTAGGAAAGTAGGACAAAATATGGATATTTGAAAGATGTTCATATTTTTGTGTAATATGCATACATACACACATACATGCACATAAAACCCTACAGTAAAATCCATGGAATTACTGATGCACATTAGTATTCTATCCATATGAAAGTAAAAGGAGAATTCTGCAATTCAAAACATAAAAAAAGTAGTACTTCACATTTCTTTCTACCAGATTTCAAACTCAAGCCTTCCTCCCTTGACCCAAAGAGATTTTTTACTCAGGCTTATCTTAACTATCCCTTAATTATAAAATATCTCATGAAACTACAAATAAAATCCTGAACAATTAAAAAATTCAGCTAAGGACAATATTGGTTAATGATATTAGTATTGATAGAAAGAAAATAGAGATCTAGTTTTATTGGTCATTATGATGATTATTTGAAAAGTGATGTCTAATGGACACATAATTTCTCATTCTGTAGAAGAACATGGTAATTATGAGGGGATTTACTCAGGACTCCTGATTAATGAGAAATCACAAAACAAATGCAGTCAGGACAGTTAAACAGATTACAATGGTAGCCACACACTATTATATCCACTGAATATAAATAGTGTGTTTACATTGACAAGGTTAGTACTGATTGTTATTAGTGATCAGCCAAGGATGATAGAAGAGACCATTTAGCTGCTGGGAAAACAAAATGGTGTGCTGGTAGGGCAAAGGGGAAGTTAGTCTGATTGATTTATCTTTCACCTCGATAAGGCAGGTGAAGGAGGGGCAGATCTTCCAGTCATTAATGAAGGCATCGACCTCATGAGGTTTGTATCAGGACGTTCAGTGGATCTGGAGCGGGTGGTTGTCCGCTCAAGGAGAGGCCGTTGTTCTGTTGATCTGGATCTGTGATATGGCTGTCTATCTGCTGCTTCACAATCCCTGAAACGTTAGTCAAAAAGCAGCTCAGTTGATCTTTAGTGCCCTCTGCTATTTGGTTATGATGCATCAAACTGATTTTGAAAAAGGTAATTGTTCAAAATTATTGAGATGTAAAAAAATAAATAAATAAAATAAAAAGATTTCCCCCAGCATATTCTGAGCAAATCCTCTCTAAACTTCTTAAGAATTTCTAAGGAACCAAAATAATCTGCCTTTAATAGCAATTCCCAGTGAAGATTACAAGAGTTGCTCAGTTATAATCAATATCAATGACAACCAAAATTGCCTACTTTCCAAATGAATTCTCCAAACGGAACATGTGAACTTTTCTATTGTAAAAGAACTCAATGACTTTTCCTAACATTTTCAAAAGAGTGAAGAAAACCATATATGCATTAATTCTCAAGTCCCTGAGGCTGTTTATTAGTATACCGACTAAGATAAAAAAAGGCTGTAGTGCACAGTATACATCCAATGTTGAAAGAGAAAAATCAAATGAGGTTATAAGAAAGTCGGGCAACTTTGAAGTCTGTAGCACATTTAAACATGGTCCACAAGAAAAATCACTCTGCAGAAAACTGGTTAGCCACCTATCTCAATCCACTTTGACTATGCTGATCAATAAAATGTAGAATGGGTACTAATTGAAATGAACTGAAATAGTAATTCTGAAACAATGTGATCTCTTTGACCACAAATAAACTGAATACTAAAACTTAATCCTTGTTGAGGGAAGTATGCTTCCTTTTAACTAACCTATTATTATTGATTTTTGTATCTCTGGAGCCTAGCATGTTTTGTACACCTAATACATTCAATAAATGTTTTCTAACACCAGTCCCACAATCTGTAAGACAACTCTAAAAACATTAGCTTTAGCTCCAGAACTCAAAAGTTACACATATGCCAAATATACTTCAATTAAATTGTTATCTTCCCACCCAGCTGCAACCACAAAAATGGAAATATTTATAGAGATAGATCCAACAATCTATCTCCATATATTACAGACAGTAAAACAAGCATTAATTTCAAGACTAATGTATCAAGAACGCACATTTTACCAATACATTTTCTCATCCTTTTTATGATAATAAAAGATAAAAAATAACCACAGACAACAAAAGAAAAATATGAAAAAAGGACATAATTTCCTAAATATCATGAACTACATGGCATAGAACTTTTGACCAGAGGTCATTAGATTAGATGACTTTACACAATTAATACTGGGTTTATTCTATGCCATATCTTGAAATTACTTTACATTTCTAATTCATAGGGTGACATAGAAGTTAAATCATTTTAAAATATTTTAAGTCTATGTACCAAAATGTGATTAATTTTCTAAGATAAGGTTAGTATTTTTATATAAGTATATCCATAACAAGTTGGAATAGCTGGGATTAACTGTAAATACATATACAATATTCAATTACTAGTCAAAAAGAGAAATTAAAAGCAATCTCAGTGTAAAAATCATAATTCTATTTTTGTTTCTGAAAATATATTTTAGAAAGAACACTTTTCTGTAGGAATAATTATGTCCAATAGTTTATTATGTTTTTAGTGTAATATTTTTGTATATCCTCATCAGAAAATATGACCAGAAACATACATAGAGTTAGATCTATCAATCTCTTTCTATCTATATGTGTATATCTTAAATTTACCAAGTGTATTTCTCAAAAAGTACCAATTTTACATTTATATTAAAAATTTTTACTATCTTTAATAATTATTATGCTTTCTAACATCAGCCCCACAATTTATGAGACAAATTATTATAGGTTAATAATAAACTTATCTCACCATATAACATGTGGTAATGAAACTTTATGGAATATCTGACTATGCCAACCAAAAATCAAGCTAGTATTTCATTTATTTATTCCAAACTTGATATATCTTCATTTCATCAAGCAATCTTTCTAAGTGGAAAATGAAATAGTAGAATATAGAGTTTTGCTTCTTTTATACTACCATATTTTTAATTATTGAAATATATGACTGTACATGAAATCCAGACAATTATTTCAAATGTATTGCTATGTTCTAACTATATTCTATATAAATCCTATATTCTCAAAAAAGGTACTACTATTTATAGAACAGAGGTAACTCCTTAGGAAAAAGCCCTTATACAAAAATGTCTTTGTTAGAAAAGTTGTTTGAAAATTATAGCCAACCTTTCAAATTTTACTTACTTTTTTCCTCCACAAATAAGATAAAGTATATAATTACCATTACATGAAAAGGACTATAATAAAAGATAGAAATTTCCCATAATGTCCCACCACAGTTAAGGGGAATGGAAAGCTACTGCGTTTTAAACTTTGATTACACATAGACAAGGTCAACATAGAAAATTGGGTAAGATCTATGTCTGACTAGATAAGACTTACGGTTATTGCTAAGAAAATTTAAAGCACCAATGCCTAAATTACCCAGTCAAATGGAAGCTTATTTTAAGTAGTCAAGATACAAGACTTGAAAACTTCCACCAAAATTTTGAGCGAGTTTTAATTTTAAAATAAGAATTATATATAATTAATTTTGAATGGTAGCAACTAGATAACCACTTACAAGACTTAAAATACTTTAGTGTTCACCTGGGGTTCTTAACATGAGGGTAGTATTTCAATATAGTTTCCTTTCTAATCCGACTTATTTGCTTTATTTTAAGTTACATATAAAACATTATTTTAAGAAGGGTGGCCTTTGGTTTTACCAGATTCCCAAAGGGTAAGCCACATAGAAGATTGGGAACTGTTCACCTGTAAATGTCGTCTTTCTTAGGTAAATAATTTGATTGCCTTAAGAGTGATTTACTATTTATCATACTTTTTTTTTAATAAGCAGTTATTATTTTCTAATCTATGTTTAAAATAGTTCAGATTTTTTAATGTGTCAGTTATCTGGATTAAAACAGACTATATTCTGCATTATCCGGTGACTGCTATTCCAAACTGCAAGCATTTGCAGAGGATACTGTTTAACATCCCCTCCACTAATTTATGTTGATTGCTAGTACTTTAACTGGCCATTATTAGAACAACACACCCCACACATACCACACATACCACACATACACACCACACAGGCTACACACACCATATCACACACACTACACATACACACCAAACATACTACACACACCACACATATCACACACACTACACATACACAGCACACATACTACACACACCACACATACCACACACTACACACGCTACACATACACACCACACATACTACACACACCACACATACCACACACACCACACATGCTACACATACCACACACACCACACACACCACACATGCTACACATACACACCACACATACCACACACAGCACACATGCTACACATACACACACACACTACACACAACACACACGCTACAATACACACCACACATATCACACAGTACACATACACAGCACACATACTACACACACCACACATACCACAC
>NW_006159625.1:2455709-2524698 GCF_000334495.1 Tupaia belangeri chinensis
TCACGCCGGGCGCGGGTGCGTGCATGCCCAAGATCCCGAGAGGAGAATGGAGGAAAAGGGGATTGCGGCATGACCATCTCCCTCGGGGGTGATTTCTCGCTTTCTATCTTTATGTCTCTGTCTGTCTGTCTGGCGAGCTCATGCGCCCTATAGCAAAAACCTCTCCAAAAAAAAAAAAGATTCAAAACCTGTGCTCTTTCTCTGGTACTGTATCACTTTCCTATGATTAAGTTGCTTTCAATAAAAAGAAAGAAAAAATTACTTTAAAATTATATTTAGAAGTCAACAATAATATGGCCTCAAACAATGGTTGAGGTTTGCAGTAAGATAAAAAGTGAAAGAAAGTTTTTTCCTAAATCTTATTAATCACTTGAGACTTGGAGGTACATAAGAAGTAAGATGAGCATAGGGGAATAAAGGTCCAGCAGATGGCATGGTGGTTATGATGCTGAATTCCCCCATAGTCAACCATGGTTCAGGTCCTGGACCCGATGGCTTGAAAATCATGCTCGGCATTTATGCATGCATACCAAAATCCCAATGGGAGAATGAAAGAGAATTGATTGCGGTATGGCCATCCCCCAGGGGGGGCGGGGATTTTGCACTTTTCCTGTCTTTGTATCTCTCCAGCAAGCAGACATGCTCTATGGCCAAAAAAAAAAAGCCTAAAATAAAAATGTGTGAGGGAATAAAAGCAAAATAAAAGGAAAGGCCTAAAAGCCTTCAGAAAAGAAAAGATATGAAAATGAATTAGAAAATAATCATTTACAAGTAAATTTCTTCTAGGAATTCACCTAGGAACGTTAATTATGAACCTGGAGAGAAAAATGTTAAATGCATTCTTTATTCCAGCCTTTGCTCCAACGCAGACCATCAAAATTGTCCTTCTGACTATCCTAAATTGCCATAGGCTCTCAATATCTTCTCTTTCAAGTGCATTCGGCTCACTGTCACCAACCTGCTTTTCCATAATACAAGTGTGACTGAATGTCCTCTGAGTTGAAAGATATATGATAAATCTCTTGCTATCTTAAAGTATCCCTGCATCTCTCTCATATCAGTTTTACGTAAGTTAGGAAATGGCATATTAGAGGAAATATTCACCAATTCTATCATAAATCAATTCCCATGTAGATATTAATCAAACTTGGATTAAGACATGGGCACTGACTTTCTCCTTGCCCATCAAGCATTAATGAGAATATTGACAGCAAAACCAAGCCAAGATCCTTTGTCCCTGTCCATACCCTATTACCCCAAGTGGTATGCAATTGCTGCAATGCCTACAGAAGCAAGCATCCATTACAAAAACTGTCAAAATTACTTTATTACTTTTGATTCCTTTGTAATCTGTTTTTTGTGTTTTTTTTTCTTTCCTTCTTCTTGTCTGCCAACTTGCTCTTCTCCCTCCCATATTCCTCTCTTTTCCTTTCCTTTCATTTCCTTCCTTTTCTTTCTCCCTTTCTTTCCCTTCCTTCCTTGTTTTCTTCCTTCCTTCCTCCCTTCTTTCCTTCCTCCCTTCTTTCCTTCCTTCCTTCCTTTCTCTTTTTTCCTCTTCATTTTTCACTTTTAAGGTTATCTATATTTAAAATAATATAAGTGACTGCACCTTGATGGTCACACACTAAAAACACAAAGTTTTTCTTCTATCTCATTGTGTATCTTTAGAAATCCAACTTTTGAACAGGCAGTACAGTAAGGTTTACTTTATAATCCTAAGAGTGAACTAATCAATAATAGCCAGGAGGTTGTATCTATTAACCTTCTAAAACCAAATGAAATTAATAAACAATAATAACAACATCAACAATAAATCAGAAACAAATTATATGAAACTTTATCTACTACCTCCCCCAGAACATTTTTTGTCAAAATATTGAGAGTATACTTTATTTTACAGAATATGAAACTGAAATCCAGAGACATTAAAAGACCTACCAAAGATCATATATGTAAGAGTGGTTTGGTTCATATATGTTATCGGCCTCTTCTAGCTATCTATACTTGTTCTTTTGATGATCTCAACCAACACTGTGATGGTAAGTACTCTCCTTCGAAGGGTGACTCCCTGATTTACAGCTATACTTCTAACCTCTAATCTGGAATCCAACTCGTATTTGAAGCTGTCTATATGAAATCTTTACTTGTATATGTAACAACATCTCTAACTTATTATATCCCAAACTGAGCACCTGATGTTCCCCATAGATCTATTTTCAAGTATTTCCCTATAAGAGTTACTAGAAACTCCATTTTATTTATTTATTTATTTATTTATTTATTTATTGGTGCTCAGGTCAAAAACTTGGAAATAATTATAAAATATCTCTTTTTCGTTTACCCTGTCAGAATATTCTCTTGGCTCTATATTAAATATATATGTAGAATCCAACTACTCTTAACAGTCTGGTCTCAGCTCCTATCACCTCTTTCCTGGGTTATTATGGAAGTCTAACAATCTCCCTGTTTCCATTCTTAATTCTTTTACGTTATTCTCAATCTAACGATTACAACTAATCTTACTCAAGAAGTAGTATTGTGTCACTTTAATCAAAACCTTCCGATTTCATTCAGTAAAAACGCAAGTCCTTGCTAGAATCTACAAGGTCATATATGAAACCTATACTTGTATATTTAACAACATATATGAGTCACCCCTGAATCCCAGTTACCTTTCTGATTGCAACTGCAATTTGCTTACTTTGCAACCCCCAAATTTGTGCACTTTGCCACACTCAAATTGACCTCTTCACTGTTCCTTGAACAAGTTAAGGTCGCTTCTATTACAAGGCCTCCATCTGTCACATTCCCTCTTCTTCCAGATCTTCATGTGAATCATTCTGCCACTTTATTCAGGTCTCTACTCATATATTACCTACACAGAAGTACCTCTCAACATATATTATGAAAACGGGGGCTAGCAGGTGGCGTGGTGGTTAAGGGTGTTGGACTCCCGCCTGGCCCACCACGGCTTGAGTCCTGGACCTGGCAGTTTGCTTTCTCACTTTCTCTCTTTCTCTCTCTCTCTCACTCTATCCATCTCCAGTCAAATGAAAATAAATGGATAAAGTTAAACAAAAATAATTTTAAAAATTATGAAAATGAATTTACCCTGATCTCTTGAACCTATTTATCCCATTATTCTGAATTTTTCTTTTTGCTTTTGCACTTGCCAGCCCCTGAAATTATCTTATTTGTTCTTTTATTATTTGCCTTATACAATAAATTTAAGGAATATGTATACTGTATATAAATAGAAGAAGGAAGAGAGTAGATACTTCTAGCACCCTTCTCACCTCTGAAATTTTTTTCTGATTTACAAATGCACTTTAACCATTCTAAAAACAATCACCCTCCTTATACTTATTCATAAACTTTATTGTGGTTTTCAAAATAAACAGTAAATAAAAAACATTCTCCCAAGCAATGATAACAAAAGGAAAATTTAGAAAACTAGACCTTAAAGATTTTTTCCTTTATGAGAAAGTGAGAAGAAAGAATGTAAAAGAGGGAATGGGAAAAGGATAGAGACAGAGATAGGCATCTTTGACAGAGTATCGCCATGTCGCACTCCTCCTGACCCAGACTCCTCATTAGCTCGAATTACAGCTACCATGTTCAAAATGGCCCAGAAACCAAACCTATGCTTCCCATGTGGTTTCCAACTTCCTAAGCGGCAGGTTCTCATGTGACAGCACAGCTGAGCCAAATATTGGTGTTTGATCAAAAGAGTAAATTAAATAAAATAAAAAATTATGTATGTAAAATATACACAGAGTTCTCATCTATCAGATTTTTATTCATTAATTTCTTTCTAAGTTCAGTTATATCATATGTAGGATTAGTCTGTGAAACAATAGTGATGTTTTTCAGTAAGGAAGATTTTTATATAAATCATCAAAAAATTTATAATGAGTATGGGTAACTGAAGTACCAATAATCATTATCAGTAGAAACTTTTGCATGCAAGATCAAAGGAAATAAGAAGAATGCAAAGCAGGCTGGAAGTTAAAGATTTGACAGTATTCAGGGTCAACTAGAGGTCAAAAAGAATAAACAAACAAAAAGTCCTCGTGAGAGTACTTTTTCTGTTAAAATACTTAGCCCTCTGATCTCATAAAACATACTATCTTGACACACTTACATGCACTTAATACAAGACCACACTGAATGTTCTCAAGCTGTTTTGCACCCAATAGCTAACTAAACATTTAGGAAGACACATTAACTCTTTCAGATCACTGATATATATTTAACTACACATAAAAATTTCCTTTCATAGTTACTAAGCAAAAATCACACAGGTGAAGTAATAGATAAAAACGACAAAAATGTTTATACACATTGAGGACTCAAAACTTTTTATTGTTTTATGGAGAATATTTGTAATTACGTATGATTTAGTCTTATCATGTTACCATATTTTTACTTTTTAAATCATACCCTAATGCATGTGTTAGTGAATTGTGAAAAAATTATAAATTTATTTTAGTGATAATTAGATCTTGCAAATAACACTGTAGATATTATTAACAAAAAGTGATGACAGGGAAAGATGTACTCAAGACTAAAGTCTATTTCAACGGAATTACCGAAATACAAAATTATGTACTTCTTAGTTTAACCCAACCGGGGCTAAATGTTATAATATAGAAAAGAATGTTTATTTTTCTTATGAAACCATTTACATTTTAACTAATTAATTTATTCCATGAAAGAGAGAGAGAAGAAAAAAGAGAGAGACACTTCAACAGGATCTTCACTCTGCAACCTGTCCCCAGCTACAGCCAGTGAGGAACACAGGCACACACACATGTGCCCAGTGTGCACAGGGAGACCACAGGATATGAACCTTCTTACGTGGCTTTAGTATTACCAAGTGTGACATCACTGCACTTGGCCCAATAAACCATTTTAAAATGCTGACATTCTAAATTAATGTATGTAGCCACATTTCATTACCATTACTATAAAACATATATAGTCCTACTATTTTGATAAGTCATGACGATGTACAGAAGTCACAAACAATAATAGAAAAACCAAATGTAACTATTAAATTTTTACTTGTCTAGGCAACATACTAATTCATGTGTATAGACTTATGAACAATCCACAAATGTTATTAATCCTCATTAAATATTATTGTTAAATTTGTAATTAAGTCTGGTATATTTTCTTTTGTAGATTCTACTTTAAAATATCTTTTAAACTCTATTTTAAATAATCTCTGCATTGAAACAAAACATTGAGCTTTTTTCAAATTCAGCTGTTTTAATTCAGCAAGTTACAATAGTTAAAAATAAGGATTTTTTTTTAGCTATTTTAAGATATATCTATGTCCCTGAAAAAGGAACATTTAAACAGGCTGAGAAATAAGATATGAGTTTTCCAGCTATTGAAGCAAAATGCCAGGCTATTTTTAAGACCCATCTGTGATATTTTAAAGATGCAACAAAAGATAACCATTGATTGGGAAAAAATACAAATAGAAATAACAAAACAAAAAAAAGGAAATACATCTTTGTCGTATTTTACTAAACACTTGATAAGATGATCACCACAAGTTCCTCAGAATTTTGCCTTCTAACATGATCAACAAAGCAAATCTTTTGATTTTAATGTCAAACATTTCAATAAAATAGGATTGCACCTGAATCAGTAAGAAAAGTATTTTGAAGGTGAATTTCATATTCAGAAATAAATTTTGTAAAAAACAGACATTTTAAATATTGAATAACTTAAATTGGTACTAATACGTTATGCTTATTTAGCTTAAGTAAACACATTATCTAAGAATATTCACATATATTAAAAATGTAAATATGGTTTGTCTAATATATAGAAAGGCACTATTAGCTTCATTTTTAGACTTGCCTTTTTTCCCATTATTAGCTGGATTTGGAGTTTCTCCCTCATTGTCTTTATAACATTAAAAACAGACAATAGTGATTAATAATTACAGTCATTAAAAATCCAAATAAAAAACAATCACACCAAAATAATAATAATAAAATCAAACAGTAAAAAAAAAAAAACCAACAAATTCATGCACTAAACATGATATACCACTAATGAACACAAAAGTAAATCATATACTTCCTATTCTATAGAAAAGGTAATAAAAAGATAGCTATTTTTATAATATAGTTATACTTTTATGCTAACTTAAGAATTGATTCAATAACCCATTAAGTTAGAATAAAACATAGTCAACAAACTGGTTCAAAAGATGACTATCTTTAATCTTAAAGACGTTAAAATAATAAAAGTGGTATTAACTATTGCTGAGGTCCCCAAACTATTCCATCCTAAAAAGTTGCTTTACTGTGGATGCCAATTAATGAATAGTTCGAACAGCTCTAGTATTTACATGGACTAGTATGAGATACAGAGGAAGAATGAGTAAGAAAACATTAACTGCACGGTTAAATAAAAATGAAATTCATTCTTTCAGTATTCCATAAAGATGTTATTCCTATACAATTCCAGGAAAAATGGAAAGTGTGTGAAAGTCTAGTAGTTAGAATATTAGCTATCCAAAATAGAAAGTCATATATAATTCTATTTATAGTAACTAAACTTGCTTTTGTTTCTTTATCAGATGTACTCTGATGGCTTTCCTCATCTTTATGAAATTAAAAAGTTACTGCTAATTAGCAAATGCACCTTAAGGTATTTTCAGTTTAAAAAAAAATACAAAACGCCACTGAATCGTATTCATGAAAATACATCTCATGCACAATACACACAATGGCATTGCAAATAAAGTACATTCAACTATTCATGAATACAAAATTATGATTGAACACATGATAAAATTAATAATATTCTGTAATGTTCAAAGAAAGTTAAAATTAAGAAAAAACTTGACAGCTTAGATAAGCTTAGGATTCAGTTCTGAGTTTCAAATAAAAAATAGTGAAAATTCAATAACAGTATATAAATAGATTTACTGATTGTATTTTAAGCTTTAAAATTCATTTAGGGATATCTGACAAAGAAGGTGGCAATCTTTATACTCTGTAAACATCATAGGGACTTTAAAATAGAAATAGATGTTTAGAAAGAAGACACTTGAGAGAAATTATGAGGGTTAATAAATGTTGGAGTAATGTTGATACAGAAAAAAAAGGAACCTATAGTTAATTGCTTATTTGAGAAAAAATCATATTGGAAAAAATGATCATAGTCTTCAAAAGTTTTCATGGAAATTGTATTCTGTTCTATATTTCCTCATAATTTGCTTCTCTAGATTCAAAATCCCAGAAAGAATTGTCTAGCACTTCAACAAACCTTTATTCAGCTAAAGTGCATGGTAAAATATAATTTTCTAGTATATTCTCAACAAATTTTCTTAAGTAAATAAACAAATATGCTAAATGTAGGGCCAAAGTGAAAAATAGAGTTGACAGCATGTCTATAATTTCAATTTGATTAAAACATTAAGAAAATTATTCAGCGAGCTGGATAAATTAAATATTCTGATAGCACACGTAGTATCTCTTCATTAATAAAACCAGGTAATTTATTTTAAAGTTAGTATGAAAAATAATCTATTCTTTATTTTACATTTATAAATTTGGAACCCATAGTCTTATACTATATTGAAAAGCTATATTTGTAACACATTTACTGATTTATTTTACACACACAGCTAGACAGACCTGCCTTGACCTCTTCTCCCTGCTTTTCTCCCCCCTGCTCTTCCACATGCCCAGTTTCTTCATTAACTTCTGTATTTGCAGAAGTGAAAGTAAAGAAAAAAGATAAGACCAGATAGATATATTTGTTACTCTCAAATGAAACAAAACAAACAAAAAGTTTCAAATTATCCATTCTGATAAAATAGGTGATTCCAAGGAGACTAATAAATTATTTTAATGAGTCTCTGAAAGTTATGGAAAATGAAATATGTTTACTGTTAACCAATTATTACATGGTCTGTTTTCATGATGACTTTGATTTATAAAATAGAAATAGTGACCTCTAAAATATTTGCAATATATGGATAACTGGCTAAAGTGGGCAAAATACTTTGTCTATAAACATTGCATAATATTAGAAAAGTGATATTAAATAACTTTTCTAGAGACAAAAAATGATGTTATAAACTCTTTTTTATCTTCACATAATGGCAGCACATCAAAGTTAGAGGAAAATAAATAATAATGCCTTGCAAATGTTTAGTACATTATACTTTCTATATCGCTCTTACTTATTTCCCTCTGTTTCTCAGCAAAGAGAAGACAGCTAAATAAAGTGCCACAGTAGATACCAAAATATGAGATTCTAAACTAATTTATTTAACAGACTAAAATATGAAATAACCCAAATCATAAGGAGTTAAATTAGAAAATGCTTGTTTTTTAGCTGTTGAAGAGGGTTAGAAGATGAATATTTCAATGCTTTGATCCCTATATAATACCATTTAATTACAACTTCTGAAAATTAACATTTTAGGAGAGAATCCACACAGAATTTCATTTATACCATAAATTGAAAGACTATTTAGAGTTACTGTATCTTTAACTTCAGTTAGAAGTTGAAGATTTCTAAAGGAAATATGATGTATCTTCTCTAAAGCTAAAACCAATTACATAGTCATGCATCTACTAAATCTTCCACATCAATATTTATGAAAACACTGTTTTTTTTTTTAAAAAAAAATCATCCATACTTCTAAGTAAAACAAAATAAACAAGTGAAAGCCCTTTTATTTCACACTAAAAGGATAACAGAAGTTTTGCCCCCACCCAACCAATTTTTTTTTGGAAAGTAAGAAATGTAAAAAAATCATAACTGGGGACACTAATGGAAAATTGAGCTTTTAACGTATTCTGCAGGGGAAAAGTGATACGTGGAATGTAGATACAGTCCTCAGGCTCATCAACCCCGATTTTCAGTACAAGCAATATGATTGGCTTTCTGACATGCTTACTATGATAAAGATGGAGCTACTCATATCTCAATACATTATTGTGATAAAAGATACTAAAGTTGAATTCTTTAACAGCTGGCATAAACTATGACTCTCATTTTCACATACCAATGAACAATTCTTATCTTTAAATAATCTTGGGGAGACAAAATTTTCACAAATTCTTCTGAACTTCCCTTATGAAAAGAAAATTATATGTCCACAATCAAACGCTAATAATTGAGAACTACAGAAATGCTGATGACATCTTTATCAGGCAGCATAATAAGCCATTAGTTACAAGAGCACTGGGCTGTCCAAAGTTAAATAATAAATAGAAAGAACCACAAACAGAAGTTTATAATCACTCAGTTGCAACTAACAAGAACACAAATTATTTCGACAAGCTGTATAAGAAAGATAATAAAAGTATTGCTGCTGAAGTGCAATGCACTTATAAACTTTTTCCAAACAGGTTGAAGTAAAAAGAATCTTATTATAAACATAAAGAATGACAAGAACGTTTTACTGGTACTTTATATACTGCTTGAGGTAGCTTTTCAATTTTTGAATAGATATTTCATGCATTCATTCAACAAATATTTACTGAGGGCATTCAATGTGCCAGGCATTAATCTATGTGCTGATGATTGATCATTAAATGAAACAATCAACAATTTTTAAATTTACAAACTCAATTTAAGAATATCATAACTAGCACAAATTTTTTTATTGTCCTATGACACTCCCTATATTATAACTCAATATTTTTCTTGAGTAGTATGTAGTGTTTGATAATAAAACTGCATCATATTTAACTTTTCTATAACATGGAAAATGATGTAGGAAATACAAACCACAATCACATTTTATTTGACAGCTTTCCTTTTTAGAAAGCCAAATTATTAAAAAGATCATCATAAGTACAAAATGAAATATATGATGATAAATATAACTAGACTATGTGTACATCCTCAATTATATAAACACAGACTGCAATTGATATCATTAGTAAAAGTTTTACTTAAAATCTAGAATTCTGCCTAAGAGGTAATTAAATTTTCTTACAAAAGCAAATTTTATATGATATTTAAAATAAGTTAAACTCTTTGTATTCCTACTCGATGAATCAAAGAAATTTCACTCCTGGCAAGAGTCCAAATAAAATAAAATTTGAATACTCTATCAGAAATCATAAAACAAAATAATTTTACTCTCTATAAAAGTCTATACAATAAAGGGACATCAATTGCAGTTGGGTTTATTTTTGCTTACATAGCCCCCCAAAAAAGGCTGTCAGCACAAAACAAACCCTCCTTTATGTACAGACCTTCATAAGGTTCTATCTCCTTGACTCCATTGTCTAGGGAAAATAAAATAAAAAGAAAACAAACAAAAAAAAAAGGGAACCAAAGCACAGGGGTTAAAAAACAACAGAAATTCCAAAGGCATAGAAAGTATTGTCTAATAAAAAAAGCTAAATGGAGATTTAAATGTATATAAAAATATATATCTACATCTATCTTTGCAAAGCACATCCAGTTACCAAATAAAGGGATCATAATTTTAAAATATTAAAAATTACTATATTCTATTTTCCATGCTTTTAGAGATCCTTTATCCAAGTATTTATAGGTGTTTGGGAAGTATGTTCATGTCTATGTCAGCAAATAGTGCTTCTTATGCAAAATTCTGAAGTTATTAAAAATATCAGTACAACATGCATCTTTCTTGGTATATTCATGATTACCTTTTTCTCGTACTCCAGTTTTGAGAAGGATCACCATTGTTGTGCATCAGCTAACCAGTCCTTTGCAGTGTGTGAAAATTGATTTGGCTAGTTACTAATAAACTTTATGTAACCATCAACAATTACATAAACTTAGTTGTAGCAAAGAAAAATCATCCAACTGCTTACTTAAGAGTATTAAGTTTACTTTTACAAATGCATTTATTCAAATTTTTAAAATGTGCTAAAATAATAACTTATTTTCCCTCCAAATATTATAAATTTTAAGTGCAAAATATATATTTATAAAATAACTATTTTCAAATGCAGCCAAGGCATACAATTAATAAAAAAAGAAGAGTAACATAAAGGTAGTAAGAAAATCTTGATTCACCTTAGCTTCCATGTGCATTTCCTATTTGACATAATTAGAAATAAAACTTACTTCTCTCCAATGTTCCCTTTGGTGGAAGCTGTGGAAGTTGTCGGCCTCTTCGTCCTGCCACTGGTGTACTTGATGGGCTTGTCTGGACAGACCCAGTACGAGGATGAGACCTACAAAATATACCATTAATATATCTTTTCAGTATAATGAGCTGAATATTTCTAATACATTTGGTTCATATGATAGCTGTACAAGTACAATTTTAAAAAGACGTTTAGCTGCTGATCCAAAGGTTAGGAAAGTAGGACAAAATATGGATATTTGAAAGATGTTCATATTTTTGTGTAATATGCATACATACACACATACATGCACATAAAACCCTACAGTAAAATCCATGGAATTACTGATGCACATTAGTATTCTATCCATATGAAAGTAAAAGGAGAATTCTGCAATTCAAAACATAAAAAAAGTAGTACTTCACATTTCTTTCTACCAGATTTCAAACTCAAGCCTTCCTCCCTTGACCCAAAGAGATTTTTTACTCAGGCTTATCTTAACTATCCCTTAATTATAAAATATCTCATGAAACTACAAATAAAATCCTGAACAATTAAAAAATTCAGCTAAGGACAATATTGGTTAATGATATTAGTATTGATAGAAAGAAAATAGAGATCTAGTTTTATTGGTCATTATGATGATTATTTGAAAAGTGATGTCTAATGGACACATAATTTCTCATTCTGTAGAAGAACATGGTAATTATGAGGGGATTTACTCAGGACTCCTGATTAATGAGAAATCACAAAACAAATGCAGTCAGGACAGTTAAACAGATTACAATGGTAGCCACACACTATTATATCCACTGAATATAAATAGTGTGTTTACATTGACAAGGTTAGTACTGATTGTTATTAGTGATCAGCCAAGGATGATAGAAGAGACCATTTAGCTGCTGGGAAAACAAAATGGTGTGCTGGTAGGGCAAAGGGGAAGTTAGTCTGATTGATTTATCTTTCACCTCGATAAGGCAGGTGAAGGAGGGGCAGATCTTCCAGTCATTAATGAAGGCATCGACCTCATGAGGTTTGTATCAGGACGTTCAGTGGATCTGGAGCGGGTGGTTGTCCGCTCAAGGAGAGGCCGTTGTTCTGTTGATCTGGATCTGTGATATGGCTGTCTATCTGCTGCTTCACAATCCCTGAAACGTTAGTCAAAAAGCAGCTCAGTTGATCTTTAGTGCCCTCTGCTATTTGGTTATGATGCATCAAACTGATTTTGAAAAAGGTAATTGTTCAAAATTATTGAGATGTAAAAAAATAAATAAATAAAATAAAAAGATTTCCCCCAGCATATTCTGAGCAAATCCTCTCTAAACTTCTTAAGAATTTCTAAGGAACCAAAATAATCTGCCTTTAATAGCAATTCCCAGTGAAGATTACAAGAGTTGCTCAGTTATAATCAATATCAATGACAACCAAAATTGCCTACTTTCCAAATGAATTCTCCAAACGGAACATGTGAACTTTTCTATTGTAAAAGAACTCAATGACTTTTCCTAACATTTTCAAAAGAGTGAAGAAAACCATATATGCATTAATTCTCAAGTCCCTGAGGCTGTTTATTAGTATACCGACTAAGATAAAAAAAGGCTGTAGTGCACAGTATACATCCAATGTTGAAAGAGAAAAATCAAATGAGGTTATAAGAAAGTCGGGCAACTTTGAAGTCTGTAGCACATTTAAACATGGTCCACAAGAAAAATCACTCTGCAGAAAACTGGTTAGCCACCTATCTCAATCCACTTTGACTATGCTGATCAATAAAATGTAGAATGGGTACTAATTGAAATGAACTGAAATAGTAATTCTGAAACAATGTGATCTCTTTGACCACAAATAAACTGAATACTAAAACTTAATCCTTGTTGAGGGAAGTATGCTTCCTTTTAACTAACCTATTATTATTGATTTTTGTATCTCTGGAGCCTAGCATGTTTTGTACACCTAATACATTCAATAAATGTTTTCTAACACCAGTCCCACAATCTGTAAGACAACTCTAAAAACATTAGCTTTAGCTCCAGAACTCAAAAGTTACACATATGCCAAATATACTTCAATTAAATTGTTATCTTCCCACCCAGCTGCAACCACAAAAATGGAAATATTTATAGAGATAGATCCAACAATCTATCTCCATATATTACAGACAGTAAAACAAGCATTAATTTCAAGACTAATGTATCAAGAACGCACATTTTACCAATACATTTTCTCATCCTTTTTATGATAATAAAAGATAAAAAATAACCACAGACAACAAAAGAAAAATATGAAAAAAGGACATAATTTCCTAAATATCATGAACTACATGGCATAGAACTTTTGACCAGAGGTCATTAGATTAGATGACTTTACACAATTAATACTGGGTTTATTCTATGCCATATCTTGAAATTACTTTACATTTCTAATTCATAGGGTGACATAGAAGTTAAATCATTTTAAAATATTTTAAGTCTATGTACCAAAATGTGATTAATTTTCTAAGATAAGGTTAGTATTTTTATATAAGTATATCCATAACAAGTTGGAATAGCTGGGATTAACTGTAAATACATATACAATATTCAATTACTAGTCAAAAAGAGAAATTAAAAGCAATCTCAGTGTAAAAATCATAATTCTATTTTTGTTTCTGAAAATATATTTTAGAAAGAACACTTTTCTGTAGGAATAATTATGTCCAATAGTTTATTATGTTTTTAGTGTAATATTTTTGTATATCCTCATCAGAAAATATGACCAGAAACATACATAGAGTTAGATCTATCAATCTCTTTCTATCTATATGTGTATATCTTAAATTTACCAAGTGTATTTCTCAAAAAGTACCAATTTTACATTTATATTAAAAATTTTTACTATCTTTAATAATTATTATGCTTTCTAACATCAGCCCCACAATTTATGAGACAAATTATTATAGGTTAATAATAAACTTATCTCACCATATAACATGTGGTAATGAAACTTTATGGAATATCTGACTATGCCAACCAAAAATCAAGCTAGTATTTCATTTATTTATTCCAAACTTGATATATCTTCATTTCATCAAGCAATCTTTCTAAGTGGAAAATGAAATAGTAGAATATAGAGTTTTGCTTCTTTTATACTACCATATTTTTAATTATTGAAATATATGACTGTACATGAAATCCAGACAATTATTTCAAATGTATTGCTATGTTCTAACTATATTCTATATAAATCCTATATTCTCAAAAAAGGTACTACTATTTATAGAACAGAGGTAACTCCTTAGGAAAAAGCCCTTATACAAAAATGTCTTTGTTAGAAAAGTTGTTTGAAAATTATAGCCAACCTTTCAAATTTTACTTACTTTTTTCCTCCACAAATAATATAAAGTATATAATTACCATAGTGTGATTTTGAAATATTTTTAAAATATTTTTAATAAATGAAACATGAAAAGGACTATAATAAAAGATAGAAATTTCCCATAATGTCCCACCACAGTTAAGGGGAATGGAAAGCTACTGCGTTTTAAACTTTGATTACACATAGACAAGGTCAACATAGAAAATTGGGTAAGATCTATGTCTGACTAGATAAGACTTACGGTTATTGCTAAGAAAATTTAAAGCACCAATGCCTAAATTACCCAGTCAAATGGAAGCTTATTTTAAGTAGTCAAGATACAAGACTTGAAAACTTCCACCAAAATTTTGAGCGAGTTTTAATTTTAAAATAAGAATTATATATAATTAATTTTGAATGGTAGCAACTAGATAACCACTTACAAGACTTAAAATACTTTAGTGTTCACCTGGGGTTCTTAACATGAGGGTAGTATTTCAATATAGTTTCCTTTCTAATCCGACTTATTTGCTTTATTTTAAGTTACATATAAAACATTATTTTAAGAAGGGTGGCCTTTGGTTTTACCAGATTCCCAAAGGGTAAGCCACATAGAAGATTGGGAACTGTTCACCTGTAAATGTCGTCTTTCTTAGGTAAATAATTTGATTGCCTTAAGAGTGATTTACTATTTATCATACTTTTTTTTTAATAAGCAGTTATTATTTTCTAATCTATGTTTAAAATAGTTCAGATTTTTTAATGTGTCAGTTATCTGGATTAAAACAGACTATATTCTGCATTATCCGGTGACTGCTATTCCAAACTGCAAGCATTTGCAGAGGATACTGTTTAACATCCCCTCCACTAATTTATGTTGATTGCTAGTACTTTAACTGGCCATTATTAGAACAACACAGCCTTAAAATCATATCCTAGCATACGCAGACTTTGAGACAGGAACAAACAATCCTGACAACAGGATGCAATTATAAAATTTAGGAGGACTTTGAGTTTAAATGTCAATGTTTACTCATAAGGAAAACTATGACTGAAAGAATATCATATTTTTAGTACCTCTTTTGAGTCAGTTCTAAAGGAAAAATAATTTTATGATCATCTAGTGAAGTTACTGGCTCTGAATAATTTTTCCTTTCAGTATAGTTGCTCTTAAAATATTTTGTTAAATTTCTAAGTGTTGATGCAAGTTCCTTCATCATTTTTGGTACTTTAATTATTACCATTTTCAAAGAAAATACAGAGAATCTATGTGAGGTTCTCTTTTCTATAACCTATTCACTCATCCACTGTGATCATACAATGCCAGACTAACAAAAGCTCAATGTAGGGTATATCTAGAGGTGTAACAGAAGAATACTATTACACAAAAAAGAAAAGGAAAATGAAGAAAAACAACCAACACAATAAAATGTTTCAAAGTAATATTAAGGAATCAAAGATAATTGTTTGAAAATTAACTCAGAACATAGTCTACATTATATTAGACTCACTTCATGTTTACATTATAAAAATCTCATTAGTAAATTAATAAGCTTTCATGAAAAATAAACTTGTAAAAAGTAAAGCTTCTTATGAATTTATTCTTTTGTTTTAAAAAGTTAAACTCTTACATTTAAAAAATAAATTGATGTATCTCTGAAAACAAGAAGTATAGTCCCATAGTCCCAGGTTTGTGGCAAGAAATGCCTTTCCTAGGTCAATACTATATAATATATTAAGCAGATTAACAGCAAAAGCATGGCATTTTCATTGAAATATCTAGAATATATAGAAATTTTCTGAACACTAACTATATAATTGATGTAATAAATACATTAAAAACTCAAAACAAATACAAATGAAACATTTTAGAGTAATTAATATAATATATATATATACACATGGTTGGGCAATAAATAATTAAAAGTTGTATGCCTAATGTTTATGTTCATCACAATGTGTACAATACAAATTTCACCTTTTTAAAAAACTTTAATTTCTATTTTTTTAGCATTGCTTCTAAGGTTAGGAGAAGTGCAAGATACAGACTATTCCCCCATGGAAGTCACAGCAAATAAGTAAGTATTGCTCATAATTAGGCATATTTTATTATTTTGGAGGAAGAAAGATAAATTTATCCTTGGGCATGATAGCATTTCTCTTCACAATATTTCTATTGAGTTAAACGTAAAGACTTTATGTTAGTTAAAAGTAAGTGCTCTTATTTAAAAATAAAAATATAGAGAGTTATCCAAGTTAATGAAAATCTAAAATGGAAAAATGGTAATAATATATATAATGAAAGAAAGTAAGACATGGATACTGTAGAAAAAAAACATTATTTTTACCCACAAATCTATCCTGTCATCAAAAAGATAAGTAAAGTGGTCTCTAATCTACAGAAGTCTCTTGTATTAGTTATTGTATTCTTTAGTAGTAACTAGAAACTGTAAGAAGAAAAATTAAGTATCTCAACTTCCTCAAGAATATTAGGGATAAAAACAATATTGAACAATAAAAATATATATTATATTACTAAACATGGACATAGAAAAACATATAATATATAATATCTGAGGATATTTTGAGTATTACAGTAAATACTTATAATTTTCAGCATCATTTAATTTCTATTTGCAAAATAACAGAAAGAAAACCATAAACAGGCAGGAGTATTTACCCAGCATAATTAACATAAAGCAAGTTAATACATCTTTAAAATATAAATTTTAAAAAATTCCTTGGATAATGTAATTACCACCTTCTACTTATAAAATCCTTATTTTATTAAAGTTTCTATTTTCTATGGACATTATTGCAGAATCTAATAACGATAAATTTGTTTTAAGAAATTCAAGTTATTCTACCAAAATATCAATTCTACATTATTCCTTCCTAAATCTTCAATGATTCTATACAGTAACAAACATTTAAAAGCTATATCTGTAAAAATTAGAATTATTAATTGTTATTACACTCAATAAGTACACGTGATAAGGGATGGTCCACACACTAAAATATCTAAGTGCCATATTCGACAGTATCACTAATCAACTCAATACTTTCAACAGCCTTTTGTTTTGCTATCTTTACTCAATGGTGGAATGAGTATAATGCAAATTCTCATATGCACTACTACCTGCTACTCTTAGCTGCTACTTCGTTATGCCAGTCGAAATCACATGTCAGAGGTGAAAGAAGATTGATAAATCCTCCCCAAACATATACATAAACAAAACACACACTAACAGAACCAGCAGAACTATGCTCACTTTGAAGCACAAATAGTATCATCCTCAGTCACTCCTGATGTCATGATGTCCAAAATTCAATAAAAAAAAATCCAAAACACTAAAAAGAAAAGTAAACCCCACTATCAAGAGATAAAGCAACCAACAGAGGAAGATTGAGAGATGACAAAGATGTTGGGACTATCAAATAAGGATTTTAAGTATGATTGATATGCTAAAAACTGTAGTAGAAAAGATGGCCAACATTCATGAATAGATAAAGAAAACTCAGAAGACATATGGAAGATAAGGAAAGTCAAATAAAAATCCTAGGAAAAAAAAACAAAGTTGAGTACGGCAAAATATTCATTTGAAAATTAGCTTGGAGTGAGTTTATGAAGATCTTAACTGACTACTTAAGAGGTTTAAACAGGGATTAATATTCAATGAAAGTAATAATAAGTTTCTGAACAAAGATAATTTTCAAATAATGAATAGATTAGCAAGAATTAATATATCAGTAATGTATGAGTGGATTAGACCAGGAAAAGTCTCTGACTATAGTAATGGAGATGGTAATAGAAAAGAAAGTATTGACAATAAATATTATATTATAGGAGAGTCGAGCTGCATTATATAAAATCCTCAGTTTTTTAGGTCTAGATCTCTAAGATTAGAGACATGACCTAAGACACAAAACAAAAAATCACAAACATTTGTCAAGTAGGAAAAGGAGAGGTTTAATAGGAAAGAAAAGATTTTTCAAAGAAAAGAAATATACTCCCATGTCTGAAAGGCATGCAGGTAGGCAGTTGCCAGAGGACAACTGTACTGGGTATGGGGTCAGGTGTTAAAATATTAATTCTAAGAGTTGATAATGAATATTTAGCAGGGGAAGGTCTGTCAAAGTATCTGACTTTGTTTGAATTTGTGTTTTTTGCCTGTGCTTGCACTTGCCTATCTGTCTCACAAGTGAGGAGTTCAGTTACCTAATCTTGCATGCTTAGTGTGTACTTAGAAGGTCTGAGCATCTTTATTAACATGAACTGCTCAGTTTATTGCCCCAGTGGGAACCACAATGCAGACCAGAACGTTGGGCTTGTGTGTATTTATGAGAAATGATAAAAGAGTGATTAACAGCATTCTCTATGTGCTATTCTCAGGTACTAAAGAAACAAAATCTGCCTCACCTTCCTGACACCAAGAGCTGGGTGGGAAGAAGACGTTCTCGTGGAGGGTATGGTTATAACTCTTGATAAGTTGTGACTGATGTGGTTGATGTCGTTCTGGTATTTTCTTAGGGCTGCCTTATTTCTAGCTAACTGCCTATCACAATTATGAATCATGACATACAAAATATACAATATACAGTATGTACAATATACAGTATATACAGAAGCATACAAACGTAATTAAGGATAGAAAGAATCTGAGATGTCATGTAATCCAGTCATTTTAAAAAGGAGAAAACTAAGACTTACAGCTGGAACTTAAACTGAACTTTCATTGTTGTAAAACTTATTAGTTTCATTGAACTGTAAATTCTTTGATAGTAGAGAGGGCTTTTCCCTTAATAATGTTTGACAAATCGCTATATGAATTGAATGTAGGAATAAACAAACCAAAGAAAAATATTTAAATTTCCAGCCTCAGAAATAAAATGATGACATATTAACGGAAATAGAAATAGTCTTGGGAGGAAAAATAGTAAATACCTATTTGGACTTAAACTTATGACTTATTAGAAGAATATTCTTGTGCACATGTCAATCAGAGAAAGCTAGCCATCAAAGGAGAGGCTACACTGGTACACTAGAGATACAGTTTGGAAAGTCATTGTTTAGTATTAATATTTCAATATTAATTCATTCATTCTTTCAATACAAAATTATTAAGCTTATACTACATATTTGGTATTAAAATACATATTGGAAGTTTTGGTTAAAGCTTGTCGCCATGACAAATAACAAGAAAACTTTTAGTCCAAAAGGTGAGAACTTGGGTAACCACACTACTAGACAGCAACTGCCATCACTTCAAGGGAACTCAAACCCTTTCTAGTGAAATACTAGTACAGGATACTAATCTCACCAATAGTCTAAAAAAACCAGTTTAGAAACTCCAGTGCCCCTACTTGTATCTCTTAAAATATACAAAGTCTTCAATAAATAAAGACCTGAGAAAAATAAATAAATAAATATGAATAAAATGTTGCCACTAAGAAAGCTAACCAGAAATTAAAAAAGAAAGTGCTCAAACTAATGCTGAAAAATAAATTCAGGGATACAAGAAACATGAGATAATATATACAGTAATGCCTTTGTCTTGACTGATAATGTACTGTATTCATGCTAGAAAAAGCAATGTTGTACACTGTAAATATACATAGCGATTACATGTAATTAAAAAATTTTTAATCCAGTAACATTCTTCAGAGAAATTTTTAAAAATCACAAAAGTTATCTGAAATCACAAAAGATCCCATATCACCAAATCAATATTACACAGAAAGAGTAACATTGGAGGCATCTCACTACCTGACTTCACAATATATTACAAATCCATAATAACCAAAACAACATGGCACTGGCACAAAAACAGGCACGTAGGTCAGCAGAACAGAATAAAAATCCAGAAATAAACTTGACAACATGCACCAACTAATTTTTGACTAAAGACAAAAGAAAATTTAGTAGACAAATGTCTTTTCAGCAAATGGTGCTGGGAAAACTGGATAGCCACCTGCAGAAAAATGAAACTAGACTCCACCCCCCATCTCTTACCACTTAGAAAAATTAACTCAAAATGGATTAGAAACTTAAACATAAAGCCCCAAACCAAGAAAGTACTAAAGGACAACACTGGAGAGATACTTCAAAATATTAGAGTAGGCAAAAATTTTTTGACAACAAATAATAATATTCTTAAGTGAGCTATTAAAGAAACCTCCATATTAAACAAAAAATGTGCCACTGACCTCAACAGAAGAAATATAAATGGTAAAAACAAATATATATGTTACATATTTGTGTTTATATAAAAGTATATATAATACATAAATTCGTATTTAATAAATTTCCCTTAAGGTAAGAGAACACATTTTAAAAGTTTGTTTTTTTTAATATTAGTACTTTTTTTATATGAATACATGTGTTCCCTTACCCTAAGGGAAATGCAAATCAAAATTCCAATAGGCTATTATTTAATCCCAGTCAGAATGGCTGTGATTAAAAAAAATAATAATAATAGTAAGTACTGCTGAGTTTGTGAAAGAAAAGGAACCTCAGTCACTGCTGGTGGGTATGTAAATTAATACAACCAGTGTTGGGACCAGCAGATGGCATAATGGTTACATTGCTGGATTCCTACATGGCTCACTATGGTTCAAGTTCCCAACATGGTGGCTTCAAACTCATGCCAGGAGTGTGTGCATATGTGCCCCAAATCCCAAGGAGACCGGAGGAGAAGGGATTGTGACATTGCCATTCCCCCAGGGGGTGATTTCTTGCTTTCTGTCTCTCTGTCTCACTGACAAGTGAATGCACACTATAGCAGAAATCTCTTAAAAAAAAAAAAAAAACGCTGTGGAAAACAGTGAGGAGACACCTCAAAAATCTGAAAATAGAATAATCATATGATTCACCAGTACCACCATGGGTATATACTGAAAAACAGGAAATCATCCAGAAAGACATTTGCACATCCATATCTATTTCAGCATTGTTTATGATAGCTACATCATGGAATCCACATAAGTACCCAATAACTAAATAACAGACTGGGAAAATACAGCACACATATGGTACACAATGGAATACTACTCAGCCAGAAAGATAAACAAACTCCTGTCATTTGACACAAGTAGACAAATACAGGAAATATAATGTTAAACAAAGTAAGACAAAGGACAAAAGACAAATACCAAATATTCACACTCTAGAGTGAAAACCTTAGAACTTAAAAAATATAGAAATAGAGACAGTAATGCGAGATACCAGGAGCTGCTTGGAGGAGGGAGGAAGTTCATGAGAAAAATTTCTGACAGACACAGGAATGCTTGTAAATAAGAAGAGATTATGGGATGGTGGATCACATACAAGTAAAAAATACAGACAATATAACATTTTTAATTTAAAAAGTAGTAGGACTAAAAAATGTGCACAACTAATGTAATGTTTAATGTTGAAAAAGATGAATATGAATACACCTTTGATTTGGTTATTATGAACTATATGCTTGCTTTAAAACACCATACTGTAGCCCGCAAAGACATATATATATTGATTATAGGTAAACCAGAAATCATAATAATAATTTTAAAAAGGAAAGTATTTGAAAAGTGTGGGTTATATGCTTTGATCACATTTACTAAGGACTTTCAGTACTCCTTTCCAGGTAGGCTGTCAATAAGAAAACAATGCACATTGCACACAAGAATATAATCTTTTACCCTGACTCCACTAGCTTTGTCAGAATAATTTCTTTAATTAGGGTTTCAGTATGGCACCAGATACCTTGATAAAAGACCATCTTTGCCTTTCTTCAAATTCCACAGCAGCCCTCAGCATTTTCCTAGATCTAGGTCAAATCCTTACTGGAATCCTCATCCATTTCTAGCACACGTGCACACACACACACACACACACAATCTTAATATAATCTTAGAGTATCAGAGGCTAATTAGTTTTATTCAAGCATCTTGTTTCTATAATCCTTGGATATCAAGTAAAACTCAAGCTCCATTGTCCCCTGACTATCTTCTTTGTAAGTTCATTCTCCCCTATACTCTCTATTGTACCATTCTTAATCTCCTCTAGTTTAGAATCCTTATTTAACTATTAACAAACTTTCTTACACCATCAACCATTCTGTAGAATTATTTCTACATATAAAGAGACTTTAAAAAGTCTGTGGAAAAATAAAATTAAAGTATGGGCTTATTTTGGAAATCCATACACATCGTTTTCATAGTATGAACTTTCCATGGACATTTTGAAGACCCCTCTTATTTCTGCCTTTAATAAATTTCATCTCAACTGTGCAGGTTCTGCTTCCAGTGTAACCATCAACTGCAGAAGCTTCTTATCCTCTTACATTTCATGGTTCATGAATCCAGGACAGGAAGTTCACTCCCTAGAGGCATTTCTGACCATTACTCTCCCATCATAATGTACATAGTCCTTATTTTTCTTAAGCATGCCACTTAGCTGTAACATTCATTGTTAATTCAGGCTGCTAATATCTAGCCATCTTTCAATCATTATCCCTTAGTCACCAATAAATTTCAGAATTGGCTGTCAGCAATCTTCTTTACCCTATTCCCTGTGGTAATGTTAGAAGATTTCAATGCACATGGAGAAAACTGTTCAACAATCAGGAATTCTTAGATTTTCATAACTTTATCTTTTTTTAGTGCATCAGTCCACTACTTCTGAGGAAAGACCATGAATCTTAGAATCCAATGAAACTACTCAAAGTCACAAATATAGACTCCTATTTCTCAAGCTTTGGTTACGATCATTACTTGTGTCAGAGGTCTTCTAATCTCGCTTCCACTTTCTTGATCTTCATTTGATATTTTCTGTTCCTTGGTCCCACCAATTCTATCACCTCTTCACCTTTATTCCTTGCTTACCCAACCTGGACTACATGATCAATCATCTAAACCACTCCCCAAAAGCAATAAGATTCTCTTTTTTCTTTCGGAGAGGTTTTTGCTATAGGGTGCGTGCGCTCGCCAGAGAGACAGAGAGAGACAGAGAGACAGAAAGCGAGAAATCACCCCCCCAGGGCGGATGGCCATGCCACAATCCCTTCTCCTACATTCTCCTCTCGGGATCTTGGGCACGCACACACACGTGCCTGGCTTGAGTTTAAGCTGCCGGGTCCAGGACTCTAACCACAGTCTACTACGTGGGAGTCCAGTGACATAGCCATTACGCTAACTGCTGGTCCCCATACATCCTATTTTAAAATAATCAAGCATCCTTAGTTATCACATACCCTCATTCAATATTTCTGTGGATGTTCTTGCTGAACTTATTTTCATATCTCCTAAACATGTTCAGTCTTATGCACTCTGTTTCTCTCCCTCGCCTTCTAAAATTACCCTAGCTAAAGTCACCAGTGACTCCTCACTTCAAAACTCCAACAGGCATTTCTTATTTTGTTTATCATTTTTACTGTCGACATTATTTCTTCCTTCTTAAAATTCTGTTACTTTAGCTCTCTTACATTTTTCACTCTTCCATCCTCATTTCCTTCAGCATTTCCCCTTCCTCTGTCCTGAATTTAATGTTAATAATTTCCAAGGCAGAGGAAAACTCCTTGACTCTCATTTCATGGTTTATTCATTTACAATTTTGCAGTATCTTTTCAGTAGTAGTGAATTTATACCTACACTCCTCTATGTAGCCTAGACTTTTTCTTCAAGCTTTATAATTATTTATTTTGCTCTTTGCTAAAGGTATACCCTTAAATCTAAGTAATTCTAAAGCTGAACTTGTCTCACATCTAATCACCTCTCCACCTCACCCCAGGCCCTTATTAAGGTATCAAATACATTCAGTTACTCAAGCTGTAAGAATGGGAATTTTTCTTGACTCCATGTTATCCCTCAATATTCAAATCACATTACTTGCCAAGTATTATTGATTTTTAAAAATTATTTATTTTATTATTATCTTTATTATTTTTAAGGTTTTCTATAGGGCATGTGTGTTCACCAGAGAGAGGGAGAAATTGAGAAAGAAAGCCACAAGATCTGAGACTTGAACCACAGCCAGCCATGTGGGAGTCCAGTACCTTAACTACCAGGCCACCCGCTTACACTAGTATTACTGATTTTAATTTATTAAATCTCTCATCCTCGGGGCTGGAAGGTGGTGTAGTAGTTAAAGGCATTCAACTGCCACATGGCGAATTATTAATCTCTTGTATAGTTCAAGTCCTGGACCTATAGGCTTTGTCCTCTCTCTCTCGTCAAAAATTGAAAAGTAATGATAATAAATAAATTATTCTTTAAAAAAAAAACTCTCATCTTTTCTCTATCCCTCCACATATGTCCTTTATACATGTTTTTCTTTTCCCCATCGTTTTCTTCTCAATCAACCATCCACACAGTCTCTTCTACATTAAATGAATTTGTAATAACCACCCCTATTAAAAACTCTTCAAAGTAACTTTAGCCCCTATAGTCTTAGATTTAAATTTCTTAATAGAGCCTGTGAGCCAACTTCTCCCTATTCTCCCTCCTTCTTACCTTTCCTACCCTCTAGTAACTGTGTTCCTATTCTCTGTTTCTATGAGAGCAATATTATAATTTTTCCACAAGAGTGGGAACATGTGAATTTTCTTTTTATGTGCCTGATTTATTTTGTTTAATGTAATGTCCTCCAGGCTTGTCCATGTTGCTTCAAATATCAGGATTTCATTCTTACTGGCTGAATAGTATTTTACTCTGTGTGTCCACCTGTACCATATATTCTTTATCCATTCATCGTGAATGGACACTTAGGTTAATTCCACATCTTAGCCATTGTAAATAGTGTTGCAGTAAATAGACGTCTAGATATCTCTGTGATATACTAATTTTGGTGAGTTTGGATATAGCGAAATTACTAGATCATATGCCAATTGCCAATTCTCTTTTCAGTGTTTTGAGGAGCCTCTATATTGTTTTTCATAATCATTTTACTAGTTTCCATTCCCACCAATGGAGTAAAAGAGTTTCTCTTCTTTTACCTTCTGTATTTTCACTATCGCTTGCTTTTGGTTTTTTGGGGGAGGGAGTTTTGTTTGTTTGTTTGTTTGGGGGTTTTTTTTGTCTCTTACATGGAAGCTAGTCTAAGCAGAGTGAGCTATCTCATTGTGGTTTTGACTTACAATTCCCTGGAAATTACTGATTTTAAGCATTTTATCCCCATACTTATTAACTATTTGTATGCCTTTTTTTGGGGGGGGGGGATCATCCAGTCAGATTATTTACCCATTTTTTAATTAGATTACTTTTTTATTTGTGGTCAAGTTCCTTGTATTTTTCTTAAGTTTTTGAGGGATTTTTGCTATAAGGTATGTGTGCATAATGGAGAGACAGAGACAGAAAGGGAGAAAACATCCCCTAGAGGGATGGTCATGCTACAATCCCTTCTCCTCCATTCTCCTCTCAGAACTTTGGACATACATGCATATGCACCTGGCATAACATGAGTTTTAAGCCACTGCATCCAGGACTTAAACTGTGATCGACTACACGGGGCCCAGCAATATAACCATTATGCCATCTGCTGGTCCCAATTCTGGTAATTAATCCCTTGTGTAGTTCATAAATATTTTCTTCCATTCTATAGGTTTTCCCTTTATTCTGGTGATTGTTTCCTATACCATTAAGAGAAAGCTTAGATTCTTCTGATGAACTGGTTTTAGATGAGGAATGCCATAGTCACTATATTCATTCCATTCAGAAAATTCCAGATAATATAGAGCCAAACTATGATCCACTCTGAGTTATTAACAAATATTCCCAGAAGGATAATTCCCAGATACGATTATATGCTAATTTGAAACTTGGGCCTGAAAACTGGACAATTACAAGATTCATGAGACTTCATTCATTCAATAAAAACATTTCTTTTACTTCCTCCCTTTTCTTCCCACTTCCCCCAACCCTCTTTTTTCTGAAAGAAGAAGAGAAAGGAAAATAGAGATAGACACTTTTGACAGGGTCTTGTGCTGTTGTAATCCTCCTGCCTTAGCCTCTCAATTAGCTAGAATTACAGGTGAACACAACAGCATCTGCCATGTTTGGGTTGACCTGGGAATTAAACCCAGGCCTCCCACATGGCCTCCAGTCTGCCAAGTGGTAGGACTATCTGTGGGTCACAGATAATTTTCCTTTTAAATGTTTAGTTATTTTGACTCAAGCAGGTAAGTTAGGTGGATTTTGGAAAATTTAGTTCAAAAGTCAATTGCATGAGAAAAACATTGATCTAGATTTGAGCTTTATTAAATAGGTAAAAGAAGAACAATGTAGCAAGGGAATTAAGGATATTTCTAAGAATGGGTTCAATCTATGGAAACATAAGTAGATAAAGAAAGGTGAAGACCAACAAGGAGAAGGTAAGTGGTCAAGACAGTAAAGATTTCTATGGAGATTTGTAAAAAATAAAGTAAAATTAGCTCAATGAAAGAATAAAAAAGAAACATATGCAGTTTAGACACCAAGTGTAGAACATCTGAATTAAGATTTTTAAAGATGGAATGATTTCAAGTGATGATAAAATTTAGAGTATGGCTATTCAATTGACTATCTAAAGCAGAAGTGAAAATAAAACTCATAATATTTGAGAAAGTTAAGGAAGTACATACATGCTGAATAGATCATTCAGGTGAATGCTGACATTACTGAGACTGATGATAGCAGATACTATAATGACAAGAACTAAAGCCAGATGCGAAAGTCATCAGTGAATAAATGGCATAAACAAGAAGTCAACAGATGATAGCTATAAGGACAGGTAGTGAGTGGTTCTGCTTAGTTGCATTATATGCAAACATTATATGAGTTAAATTAAAGGTAAAAAGCACAAAACACTATGGGAATAAATATGAGAATGGATAGATGATTTTCAACAGACATCAAAATGTCAGTTCAAGAATCTCATAGAGGATTAGGATGGAAGTGAGAGAGATACATAACTTAGAAGGTACGTAGAGCGAAAAACAAATGAACAGAAGTCATTTTTCAAAAGCAAACGAAGGGAAGGTTAAATTGAAAATCACTATCATGTTTATTTCTTCTGTGGATAGATTATAGGAATGCAAAATTCAAGGAGCATACAGAGAGGTGCAAGGTATGCAACCAGATGCTTTGGTTCTTGGTAGAGTAGTAGATTCGAGGATGTTCATTTTATTACTATGCTTCAAAACTTTTGTACATCTCTTGTATATATCGAAATGACAATGATGAAAGATACTTTTTAAAAACTTTTTTTTTTTTTTGCCCTACGATGCATGTGCTCACTGGAGAGGAGACAGAGAGAGGGAAGGTGAGAAATCATCCCCCCGGGGGATGGTCACGCCACAATCACTTTTCCATTCTTTTCTTGGGATTTTGGGAACACATACACACGTGCCCAGTGTGATTTTTCAAACCACTGGATCTGGGACTCAAACCGCAGTTAGCCATGTGAGACTCCAGCTACCTTAATCACCAGGTCACCTGCTAATCCAAGATGCTTTTAAAATAAGTAAGAAACTTCATTCTTAAAAAATCTATCCAAATTTTCTAAGAGTAGGTATAAACTAAACTTAGTTTAGGCCCTCATGAGTTTCTGATGTTCTGAACTAAGGCAAGTGGCTTAGTACTTGTGAAATAAATGTAACCTATACATGTCTTCCAGTATATTTTAAATAGTTTCTAGATTACTTATAATATCCAATACAAAGTAAATGCTATGTAAATAGTTGTTATGCTATAGCTGTGTTGTTAGAGACAAGAAAAAAATGACCAAAAGTCACTCTTCAAAAGCAAAGGAAGGTTAATAAGTTAAAATGATCTGCATATATTCGGCAGAGATGCAACCAATTTTTTTTCCAACTCTTCTCAATCTACAGTTGGCTGAATTTGTAATTGTTGAATCCAGAGGTACGGAGGGTTGGCTGTAACCTGAAGCAATCTACTTATTGCTAACTGAGACTAAACAAATAAAAAGTATTAATAAAAATAATGCGGTACATGATTTTAACTTAGGATGGGCAGAGTAAATAGAATTAACCTATAATCAGTAATTAAAGAACCACTTTTCACATTTTTTGTAAAGTAAATGTGTAATCATTACAATCAAAAAATAGTCGGAATGAAATGTACAGCAACAGTAAGAATAAAAGACAAAATAACAAAAAAGTAAGAATTTAGTATTAAAGCAAAATAACAGAAAAGAGAGTTAAAAAAAGAAAATTAAATATATCAATAACCACTATCTTATGATTTAACTATTGTAGAAGGTGCTAAGTTTCAATCACATTTATTGAAAGACATCAGACAACTTGAATTACTAGGAATTTGTTATCTCATGTTTCCTTCCACATTTACTCACATAAATGCAATCCTTAAGAATTTACCCACTAGTTTTCAGTTTTTTTTATAAACACTTTTATTATCACTTCCTAAGATAAATGGGGTCACATGTAATCCCAAATAACTGAGTCAGGGTGACCAAGTATTGCACACAATTTCTACTTTATACTAGTTAAACTTATGAACACTGTAATTCTTTTCTCTGCCTATAGGACCTCAAAATTTGTCACTGAACTGATTCAAATTCCTAAAGCTACATATAGCCTTGAGAACTTGAGACATTTTAGAGACCTTCTTTTCCTCCCTTTATAGTTAACCTCCTTTTCTGTTAAATGCCAGGTAATTTATATTTCTCTCCAATATTAATTTTTATTTATTTAGATATTAAAGCTGCACTTTCTATGGTTCACTGAAAATTCCCAGTTTGGGAAAAGTAATGGCGGTGGGTAAAAATCAGCAATGGTTTCTCCACAGACCCAGTATTTGCCGCAGACCCAAGATTATCTACTATACCCAAGGAGTAGACCACAGCTACTTTTGAGAAGGTAACTGCAAATAAATCAACTCGACCTAAGCATTTCAAGAACAGATTCTCCTACTCTGTAGCAGAGAGATAGAAAGAGGGTTGGAAAGACGTACAAATCAGGCTAGGCTGTCTAAATAGTTATGAACTTTATTGAGGAAAGTGAGCGAGCAATCAACAGCAGTTAATTTAAAAAAGATACGGTTATTCTATCCTTCTAAATAATAGAGGTAATATTACCTTCTACATAATTCCTAATGATTTTTCATTTTCTTTTTTGAGAGATTTTTGCTATAGGGTGCATGCACTAGCCAGAGAGACAGAGTGAGAGAAAGTGAGAAACCACCGCCCCCCAGGGGGATGGCCAAGCCACAGTCCCTTCTCCTTTATTCTCCTCTTGGGATTTTGGGCACACACGAACATGTGCCCATTGTGAATTTCAAGCCAAAGGTCCAGAAATCCAACCACAGTCACCCATGTGGGAGTACAACACTTTAACCACTATGCTACCTGCTGGTCCTAAATTTTCACCTCTTTAATGATCCCAGTTCACCTAAGGGCAGCTGTATTTTTGATATCTTACTACCATTAGTTTGTGTATGTTTTACTTCATTATTTTACTTTTCTATTTCCTTTACATATGTAAACAGAAATACAAGAGAATTATATCACATAGATAGACAAGTACATGCAATTCTACAAACAGACTCAGTTGTAAGAAAAATATACCTGCCATCCCTGTGATGATGCTCAATGGTCTGACTGTATCTGGAGCGAGGTAGAGTAAGAAAATGACTGAAAGCATGGCAGAAACAAGAATATAAATGAGACTCAGGAAAGAAGTAAAAAAAGGTATAGTTTAATTTTAAAAGTGAGATTTAAAAAGATAAGCAGATAGTAAGCAAAGCAAAAGAAAATTGTTACTGGATAGCCTGTCCCCCTTCCAATGTTCATTATAACATGGCAGTGCTAAAGATTAAAATATTGTAAATATTCTAAAATAAGATGCAACAAAAATATAACATTGAGATTTATAAAAAGCATATTTCAAAATAAAATTATAGATTATTACTAAAATATGTTCAGCATTACCCAGGATATGTTATACAATAGAAATGCTTTTCCATTTTTTAGGAGGAAAGGTGAAATGAGAAAAATAGTAAAGTAACCAAAAAGTTTAAGAAGGCAATAACAAGAGATATTTTCTAATACCTATAATACTTCAGAAATTTACTATGGCAACTCGTTCTCCTTCAACTATTAGTAATCAAAAGTAAGTACCAGGGGTTTTCAAAGTTTCATTTAATAAAGAACAATCTGATTCAAAGTATTTTTATTTACTAGTTATATTCATGAGATGTACTGATCCATTCTTCCATTCAGTAGGTTTATGACAGACTTATTACATGCTATTGGCTCTGCTACATTTCATGCCTCATGACTGCCATAAGCAATCAAAGCAGCATGCTGAGCCATTACTTGCCTGTAGTTTATTCTCTCCTCCCATTGCACTAATTTAAATTTTTCTACTTTCTGGAAACCTTTCATGCCAAAACACTTCATCTTGGTAGATGATCGTTATTTTTCAGTAAACAATGGAAACAAACCTTGAACCCCCTCAGTGTCTAAAATCCTATCTCTAAATATGGCTTACATAATGTTTATGTCTTCATTTGTCCTTGTCTTCTACACCAAAAGAAGAAATAACCTCTGTTGTAATTCTGCTTCCAGCATGGCCTTGCTTCATTCATTATTCTCTCCTGCCATTCTTTCATTAACTTCACTTAACTCTAAAAATAAAACCTTTGCTAACATTGCCTTCCTCTCAAGTCACTACACCTTGCTCGCTTTCTTGTAATCAGTAATCTTAAAAGACATAACTATAATTATCACTACTTCTTCACTTTCTGTTCGTGCTTTAAGCTTTCTCTAATTTGACTTTTGCCTCCAACATTCTCTTGAAGCTGTCCTATGAGTGTTAGCCGTGAAATCTCAAATAATCCTTTAGTTACCTCTTGATCTTTATTACAGTACATTTATCTGTGGTATTAAACATTGATTTTCCAGCCTCTATTCCCTAACACCGTCTCCATTTTTGATTTCGGAAACACTATTCTTTCTGGCTATTAAGCCAGTATTTATTTAACACTTCACTATGAACTAAGTACTACACTAAAAGCTTTGTCTACATTATCTCATTTACTTCTCATAACAACTCTTCTACTTAGGTTCTGGTATTCCCACATTCCCACAGAAAAGAACAGGCTGAGTGCTTGCTCATAGCCCTAGACTAAAGTAGCAGGACTAGGTTTCAAACTAAGGGGCATTTTAAATTCACAATTCGGGCTCTTACTATTTGTACATATGGCCTGGTCTCCCTCCTATCTGACTTTTATCCATTTCATTTACTTCATTTCCTTTCTCTACGCTCCCTAGAGGCAGTGGTTTTCCAAGGTTCTTTCATGTGGTTCAACTTTTTTTTTTTTTCTGAGTAATATTATTTGTTTTTAAAGTGTAGACTATCATTTTACTTTAGCCTGGATTTTTCTTTGGGTTGCATGGCACATTTCCAGCTGCTTCTCTGGGCCATCTGCAAGGTGCTTTAATATAATATAAACACTCAGAAAAACCAAGGTTAATGGCGAGGCTTGAATGATAGATATATGTTGCCCATTAGAACATGTGATGTTGCACATGTGAAATGAAAGGGTTCAAGCAGTTTTATTTTAAAAAACTGAAGCAGAATACCACTTATTTTTAAATAAAATTTTGTGAAGAATCAATATATACGAGGAATCCAATAAAACCTGAGTGACTCCAGTGAGAGGTCTAGATCTCTACCCATCGGCCTCGCCTCATCCTTAACACCGCAATCCCTGGGGTACCTCTTCAGAATTCAGGACTCTGTCATCTCTAAAGTCCCTTCTAATTTCTTTAATCCTTCTTTGGAACTTAATATTCTACTTCAGCAATTCCTCTTCTTATAATCCCAGCTTAAATTAGATAATTAATACATTTATTTAATAAACCAAGCTTTAAAAGGGTTGGAATTTAACTCCTCCATTCCCTTCCTTTGTAAATTCAATTAATTTAAAAATCCTGCTAAATCTGAGTCATATTTCTCCTCTTCTTTTCTTTTCTTCTGCCATACCTTAAACCAAGGTTATCAGGTCTACTGAAATAACGTGCTCTTAGTTTTCCCTGTCTCAGACTCCAGCTCTTTCCTGACACAATCCATTTCTCACCCTGTCTATGGAAATACATTTGCAAATTATGCTTTACTCCAAATTCTCAAATGGCTCCTGGTAATCAAAAAATATTACTTAAAAATTCTAAACTGCTTTCAGTCTTCATCTCCTGTCATTTCCTATCCATTATCTATAATAACAGACTACCTACAATGTTCTCTATATATTATGTGCTTTTCTCAATCTAAGATTTTATTGATGCTCATCACTCAACTGATGATGCCCATCATCTACCACCTGTCTTCATTCCTTTGCTTTTCAAAATCTTAATCTTTGAAGGCCAAATTCTCTTTGAAGTCTTTTCCAATAGACCCAAGCCAGTCATATTCTCTCCAATCTGTTCCAATAACATCCTGCTTCTGGCTCACAGTTTTCTACATTTCATAATTAATTGACGTATGGTAATTTGTCTATCTAGACCAGAATAATATCCTTTTTTGAATCTTTCTGCACACTGGCGCACCCACTCAATAAATATATTTTGGATTTAACCAAAAGTTAAAAGCAAAATCACGTCATTTTCATGATGAATCTTCTCTCCAAAAAAAGTAGTGGTTTATATAAATAGAGAAACATTTTAGAAATATAAACAAAATATTACAAGCCTATATGGAATAAGAAAATAGGGAAGCATCATAAAAAGCATTCCTGACTTTATAAAGAATAAAAATTGTACTTAACAGTTAGGAAGTAAACTGCTTTAAAAGAAATAGATTTTCTCCAAAAATCACTTTAAGAGTGACATAAAATGTATAAACTTCAAAGCTTGCTAAAATTTATAAATTCAAAGAAGATGCATATAGACCATTTTTAATATTTTCCTTGACAAATATAATTAATTTTGTCACTATAAAGCCAAAGAAAACATTAAGTCAGAATCATCTTCACTAAGTATGAATGTCCTTGTTTTAGTTCTCTTTTCCATGTCTAATCATTTTAGTTCTTAACCTCATTTGGTCATGACATGCCTCTCCCACCTTGATATTCTGTGAAAACTATGAAAACACACTTCTGAACATTACACAAAATTTGCCATTCTCCTTTAATAAGCCTTTTAAAATTCACCAGAGGTCCATAGGTGTATATCGGATTCTTTGGTGCATCCACTTCATATAATTCAAAAATATTTTAGGTCTCTTTATTGAATCATGTTTACTTTTCTCCCAAAATTAATGTACATTATAAAATTAAAGTAATAAATATTCATTATCTCTTGCATATACATAATGAGTAAAACAAATAAAGCAAATTATATTAGAAATTGTATTTAGTCCTATTTGTTTGAAATAAAATTCTAAGTAGAACAAAGATTCAGTAAAAAGAAGAAAAAAAAGAATAAAAGAAATTCTAGATTCTAAGATAAAAATAATTCTATCCAAAGAACTTAACTAAATTACTAATCCATTTTCTAGACACACTTTGATTCTTAAGTAATATAAACTTTTTTTAGAGAGATTTTTGTTATAGTTAGTGTGCACTCTTCAGAGAGACAGAGAGATAGAAAGCGAAAAATCACCCCCCAAGAGGGGATGGGTTTGCCCGTAATCCCTTCTCCACTCTCCTCTTGAGATTTTGGGCACGTGTGCACATGCGCCTGGTGAATGTTCTAAGCTGCCAGGTCTGGTACTTGAACTAAGGTTGACTATGTGAGAGTCCAACAACATAACCATTATGCCATCTGCTGGTCCTAATATAAGCTTTTAAAGAAACCACAAAATTATTTTTACAATAAATTACCTTACACTATATTACATTTACCATTAATGCTGTCTTTTTGGAATCACCAAATGCACAAAAAAGACCACAAAGGATGAAATAATATATCCCATCCCTAACTAAACCTGTAGTATTTGAAAACTGCGTCCAACAACCCCATCTAAATGTTAAACTTTCTGCTTTGTGTCTTTAATATTGTTAATATTCTGCTTACTTTATAGTTCTTACAATATACTCAGGATGATTTAACTATCTCAAAATATGTTTTTGAAATGTAATAAATAAAGTTTTATATTATTTTCTAAAGCAAATCCTCCTTTTTAATTTACTTTCTCTATAACTTTAAACTTTCAGAAATGTATTTCCTTCATAACTGATAACTGAAAGAATCAAAGAGACTGTTCTTTTTTGAAGAAATAGTTATGGGTAAGTGTCACATCTCATCTCCTGGTAGCTGGCTGCATAAGAAATAGAGAAAAGTCTAAATGTGTGAGATATTCCAGTAGCCCATATAACAGGGCATTTTCCTTTTTAGAATATAAATTTAAGTGAATAAACAGGAGAAAAAAGTTTATAAAATAATTCATTTTCTGCCATTCTAATCTTTTTTTTCTTATAATACTAAGTCTACTCCATGAAATAAATGTATCCAATATATTTTGGCCTCTGGGATAAACATAAAAATACATACTTCAGGGTATTCCTGACATGTTATAAAGTACTGTCTAATACTTGATCCCTGTTCTAATAGTATATTAACCCATGAAAAAAAAAGTCATTGAAATTATTTCTAATACAAAAGCAACATGGTCTACCCCAGGAAAATTATGTTCTTAGTTGTAGTTAGTTACCAGGATTTACCAGAGAACCAATGATACCAAAAGAGAGAATGGAAGATATATCATTTATAATACTAATATCCCCATGTCCAAGTTTCTGATTTACTTGTAAAGAATCTATTTAATATTGAAAACAGAGTAGGATTTTGACTAATGAAAGCAGAGTAAGATTTTCTGAGAAACAACGATCCAGTAAGGCTCAGATGCTGTTGCAGAGCAGTAACTCCAGCATCTTGCAGTGCTGATTTGGATCTCAGGTCTTCCTAAAAAAATACAGGGCACATAAATGGATGCCCAGAATCCTGAGGAAGTGGGGGGCTGAGGAAAGGGAACATCTATACAACCCTATGAAATTGGTACTAATGCTCAATGTTATAGAAAACAAAAACAAAGCATGCATCAAAGAGGTTTATTTTTCCTAAGACATACAGTTAACAAGGGGGTACAATCATTCAAACTCAAAGCCACTTGGTTCCAAATCCCATGAAAAGGCATATGTTAATAAAATGCTACTGTAATCCAGTGCATCAACTATTACAGACAAGAAAGGTTAATGCACCTTTCAAAACACCTAAGTTATACTTAATTATCTCAAAGGGAATCTCACTTGAGCTTTTCATACTGACTGACTCTATAAAATGCTTTTCATGAAAATTCACTGTAAAAGTTCTAAAGTATTCTTACCTTCTAAATAAAATAGTACCACAAAATTACAATGCTTCACATGCATTTTATTATTGAATATATTTTAGAATATGAGGTTAAAGGAAATTAGGAATCCATGGTTTACTAATGAGACTGATTCACAGAGAGATAATATTGCACTTTCTGATTTCTCATGTTAATTAGTAATGATTACATAATCAAAAACAGTATTAGAAATGGTTTTGTATTCTTATTTAAGTGAAATGTTATTTCACTTATTTAAAAAAGGGATTTAAGGCAGCTCACAATTAAGAGAATTTGTGACATGGCAATCTATGGCACTCTCAAAGAGGAATGAAATAACATGGATGAATTTTCCTAAAACTTGTGGAGGTAATTATTTGAACACTTTCCTTAAGATTCATAAAATTTTAAGTAAAACATAATGACATTTTAATTATAGATATAAACTGGGATAGATATGAAAATACACACTGCAGGATATTTCTGACATATTAATTAACTAATAGGACTATACTAGCTAATACTAAGGATTAATCATCTAGGCTTTAGTAGCAAATTTTTGCCTTAAAATACTGATAAAATATTATGCATTTGATATAATAGCAATCACTTTTGTTTGTCAATATAATTCTAGAGGCTAATTTTCACTATGTTCTTTTCTGCACAATTTAGGTCATATTTACTTATCTTCAGATAAAATATTATTTTTCATTAAAGAAAACTATGTAAACTTGAAGGACATTTAGTCATTTCAGACTTTTCTTTTTCATTATTTTCATTAACAAATCTTCAGTGAACAGAGTTTATGACTTGCTATGTAAAGAATATCCAGAAATGATCGAGCTCATTAAAATTCAATTAGATAGCTAACATACCTACTAATTCTTAATCATGCCAACACAGTTATTCTTGTTTCACTATTATTGTACTTGATAAGGATTACTTTTTGTAGGTATCATGTCTATAATTACCTCTAAAGACAGGCATCACTATGAAAAAGTTACCAAATTAAAAAGAAATAAAATACTACATCAACTTTTACTTGACACCAATTCTGACATTAACTTAATAACATCCTAATTTCTTATGGATCTCAGACATAAAAGCCAACTCTTGTTTTTCACTGTTGAAAACTAAGATATACCCTATGTCTTCTATTTCAAAAGTGTGCTAAGACAAAATGAAATTGTAAGCATTTTCTAAATCACAATCTCTGATTTAGAAAATAACAACATAAATACTGACAGCAATTTCTCACGTCAGCTTTAAAAGCCTCTAAGTGTTCTTCCCAAGACTAGAATACATAAAAAGGGATTTCTGAGTTTCCTCATAATTTTATCATTCTCTGACTAGTAAATTCAGCCTTCTTACCTAATCGTATCTCAAACTCATTTCCTGGTTTGGGGAAGCTATCATAGCATTCAACACATGTATGACCAAAGCATGAAGTCATTCCATTTCCTTAACTTAAAATATTAGTAATCTGTATAAGCATTGTAACATACCATGTTACTTCCAACTTTGTCACATTTAATGGAGCAAATTCAGAGAATTCTTCCAAATACAGCAATCAACAAGCATGATTCTTTTTAAGATGCTTAAAAGATTTACTGAAAGCCATGAGGAAAAACCTCTTCATGAATCATGATAAAAAGTTTCCTAAACAAACCAGATTCTGTCTCAATACTTCGATATATAAAAAGTCACGCTGATTTCTCTGATAAAAGTAAAAGACTTAAACATCCATTGTCTCAGGAAAGTATTTTTACATGTAATATTTTATTAGGACAATGTAAAATAAAACATCTTGTTTTCGTAAAGGTTATCATAATAGTGTCTGCAATATCACTAATTTAACTGGTAGGATTTAACAAATGACCAAACTGCAAGAGCAAGATGATTTTATTTTTCCTTATCAAAGAAAAGGCTGCTAGTTTTTATCTCTCTCTCTCTCTCTCTCTCTCGCTCTCTCGCTCTCTCTCTCTTTTTAACAAAGTAGCAGTCACAAGAAAGAATGTAGGCATTGTAAAGAAAAAACATGGTTTTAGAAACTAAGGCAAAAGAAGAGATGAAGAACATTCTTTGTAATTCCTTTCCAAAGGCAGGGATCACAAGGTCTCATAGTATTTAATCATTTACCTGTCTCTATCTGGAGAATAATGGTCATCCATGACACGATGTCTATCCATTCGGCTAATCGTATTATAATGTCCAGTAGCAGTGCGTGTCCCTCGAAATCCCTGATCCACATTCCGACTGAAATAGCAAGATCCGTTGAATGTCTTAGTAAGTCATAATCATATACTATTTTAAGAAATGCGATTTATTAATAATAATAGTAGAAAAAAATAAAACTCCTTTTAATAATCAGCCCAAATATGTTGTTTGAACTATTCGCACCTGTGGTTAATATAAACTTCAGGTAGAGGCTGACAGTTAAGTAAGGAGATTGCTGCTATACCAAAGAAGCAAGGCCAAAAGAGCCCAAAAAAGCTAATATTAATGGCAATAATATAAATAGTAGCAAAGCCATTAATGGAGGATCAGCAGTTGGTATAATGGCTATGTCACTGGACTCCCATGTAGTCAACCATGGTTCAACCCAGTGGCTTAAACTCACACCGGGTGTGTTTGTGTGCCCAAGATCCTGAGAGGAGAATGGTCAGGAGAAGGGATTGCGACTTGGCCATTCCCCCCCGCCCCCCAAGGGGTGATTTCTTGTTTTCTATCTCTCTGTCTCTCTCTGCATTTCTGGCGAGCGCACACGCCCTATAGCAAAAACCTCTCCAAAAATAAAATTTTTTTAAAAAATGCTATTAATGGATGCCTCCAAGATAAGTGTCTAGCAGTGGTCCTCAATGAGATATACGACAAAGGAGAAGTAGATTAGTGTAGAGAAAATGAGTTCAGTGCTAGACATGTTTATTTATGTGGTCTGTAGGAATGGACATAGAGATGCCTCTTACGTATTCAGACATGAGTTCAGAGCTCAGAAGACCAACTCTAAATCTGCCACCTCTTACCATCTCCCTTGGAAGTACCCTAGTCTCAACTATCATCTTCCTGCATATGCTGCCACAACTGCCTAAGTATTCTATTGCTTCCACTCTTACCCCAATCACCATAACACACAGTAGCATTTTAAAACATAATTAAGATCACGGCATGTCATATTATAGGATGAAAAGTAGGAATTCAGTTTTTAATTTTATTCTACATAAGCTAATTTTCTTATTCTTTCCAACCCATTCTTTCCATATTAATTTGTAGTACCACCTTTACCATCATATATCAAGTGTGCATATAAATATAGATATTATATTTCTATTGCATTATCTATTCTATTGAATATATTTTATCATTATTCCTCATATTGATGAGGAAAATTTGCCACCAGGTAACAGTAATTAAAAATAGGACGTAACTTGAGAAGTATATTACTTCATACTATCTTTTATAATAACCTAATAAACTTAAGTAAAGTGTTTCCCTGAGTTCTGTGAGTTTTTTAACTTGACCTAGCAATTACTGAGCCTAAGGAGAATTATGAAACTCCAATTTACAGGTGGTCATTCATAAGGATGAGTCATTGCCAGTCTGAAATGGGGAGCCTTTTCCCGGTCCAGAGCTCTGAACCTGTGAAATCTGATACCAAGTAGATACCTTCAAAATCAAATAGACTAATAGAACACAGAAGTGGTACCTGCTAAAAACCTGTGTGGCGTGAGTGGAAACCAACATCTGGCCACAGACATTTTCTATGTTGTGGAATATGTAGAAAGAAAAAAAAAATGTTTTTTTTTTTTCTCTTACACATGCATTCTTTTTTTTTTTTAATGGTAAAGGGCTTAATTTATTAAAGTTACAAACTGAAAGCTAGTTATCTTTTAAACTTAAAATTTTAGACTTAAAATCTTATCCTATTAAAGTCTACCATGCTTACTATTATTTTAAAGGCTAGTTCATCTATTTTATTAATTCATAAACAATTACGTATCTTCTGGTTTGTTGAAACAGTTAGTCAGACAACATTTGCCACAATGTCTGTCAAAATGGCTGGCCATAAAAACTCCAGCACCACATTCATCTGAAGGGCACTCCCAAAGAAGGAGACTAATTTTGTGTTTTGGACAATCAGCTTAACCTTCTTTCTCTTATGCTTATTCTTCTTGAGAGTGGCATAAAACTTCTTTCTTTTCTTAGCACCCCCGTGAAGTCGCAACACAAGATGAAGCGTGGACTCCTTTTGGATGTTATAGTCAGAGTATACTCATCTTTAACTGATTGCCAGCAAAAATCAGTCTTTGCTGATCAGGAGGAATTCCTTCCTTATCCTGGATTTTGGCTTTTACACTTTCCATTGTATCTGACAGTTCAACCTCGAGGGTAATGGTCTTCCCTGTAAGGGTTTTATGAAAATCTGCATCTTGGTGGCAGTTCCACCGCTGATGGCAGATTGGAAAGGAAGAGCCTGCCAAGCTTACTTTTCAGAATTTTTCTTTTTAAGAGAAATTTATTTGTTATAGGGAGCATGTGCTTGCCAGAGAGACAGAGATATAGAAACAAAAAGTGAGAAGTTGTCCCCCAGGGGGAATGGCCACATCGCAACCCCTTCTCCTCTATTCTCCTCTCGGGATTTTGGGTCCCACTTTTCGGAAAATTTGTAATAATAATAGTTCCTTTTACAAACTTAGATAAAACAATATCTTCAAACGTTTAAACTACATTTACAAATTTAATATATTAAATTTTCTTCTTCATTTCTGCAATTATGTAAATAAACCCTCCTTTACGCTTAATATTTTTATAAATTAAATAAGAAAAAATTATAGATATAATAAATTAAAAGTTCTCAGTCTAGGGACCAGATGTGCAATGATTATGTCAAGGGACTCCCACATGGTCAACTATGGTCTGAGTCCTAGAAATGACAGCTTAAAACTCACATCAGGCACATGTGTGTGCATGCCCAAAATCCCAAGAGGAAATGAAGAGAGGGATTACAGAGTGGCCATGCCCCGGAGCGTGGGGTGGGGGGGGTGATTTCTTGTGCATGCGCTCACCGGGGAGACAGACAGAGACAGAGAGACAGAGAGCAAGAAATCACACCCAGGGGGGATGGCCACAGTACAATCTGTTTTCTTTTATTCTCCTCTCAGGATTTTGGGTATGCATGCACATACAACCAGCTTGAGTTCTAATCCACTGGGTCTGGGACTCAAACAATGCTCAAGTACATGATGATCCAGCAACATAACTATTACGCCACCCACTAGTCCTACTAATTTTAAAGGTTTTTTTCTTTTTCTTTTTCTCCCCCCCATAGGGCATGTGCAGTCACCAGAGAGAGAGTGAGAGAGATGGTGAGGGAGAAAGTAAGAAATCACCCCCAAGGAGGATGGTGGTGCCACAATCCTATCTCCATTTATCTCCTGAGATTTGGGGCATACAGACATATACACCTGGTGTGAGTTTCAGTCAGACAGGTCAAGGATTCGAATCATGGTTGGCCGTGTGGAAGTCCAGCACCTTGACCACCATGCCACCTCTCTAATTTTAAAGACCAGAGGTTTATGTTTTTCTTATTTTTTAATTCTAACTAGATCTATACAATATTTATATGTGATTGAAATCTGGTTGTAAATTATTTTGAAGTCTTACAATAAAATCATATATACCTCATGCAAACTTACAAAGTCAGTCATATTTCGTTTTACTTTCTTCACATAGATTATTGAATATCATCTTGTTTTTCCTTAAATAACTTGTCTATTAGAATTCATTATCTTTAGAGATTACTAATAGAATTTAATGTAGATAGGCATCTAGTACCATCCTGCAACTAAAATGTGTACTCCAGCTCACCTTTGTGGAGGAGGGGCACTGGGTGACCATGATCGAGTCCGTCCTATAACATCTACTCGATGAGGAGACCCTGATGGTGAACAGTGATTTGATGACATTACTTGTTCTGGCACTGACAATGTTGAACTCTGAAGATCTCTTCCATTATGTCGATAATCTAAAAGCAAAAAAGATGAATAAATATTAAACTTACATATACACTAAGCCCCTTGCATATTTTGTACTTTATTCAAAAACATAAAAGGTTGGTGAAGTGGAAAGACTTTGAGTATACTAAACTGCAAAGAATAAAGCATAATATTAAGACAAAATGATATTTTATGACCATGAAAGGTATAAAGGAAGGATGGTGAAATTATCAGACTGGGAATTTAAAATCACTATGGTTACTATGGTAAGAACTTTAACAGATAAAATAGACAGTATGGAAGAATAGACTGGTAATATGAACAGAGATATAAAAATTCTAAGAACAAAAAATAAAATGCTAGAGATGAAAAAACCTGTAACATAAGTGAAGAATGCCTTTGGTGAACTTAGTAGACTGGACATTGCTGAGGAAAGAATCTCTCAGCTTGAGGAAGTATCAATAGAAAATTGAAAAACTAAAAAGCAAAGAAAACATAGACTATAGAAAAACAAACAAAAAACACAACAGAAAACCCAAAGACTATGGTAACAATTACAAAAAGTATAACATATACGTAATGGAAATACCAGAAGGAGGAAAAAAAAACTAGGGACAAAAGAAACATTTGAAACAATAATTACTGAAAATGTCATTAAATTATTGTTAGACACTAAACCACAGACCCAGTAAGGAAATATCAGTGAGGACAAAGTTTTAAAACAAAGAACAAACAAAAAACCCTAAACTTAGGGATGTAATTTTCAAACTATAGATAGTTAAAGATAAAGGAAAAAATCCTGAAAGAAGACAGAGTTTAAAAAAATATCACTTTACTGACAGTGTAATAAGTATTACATCCGACTTCTCAAAAACCATGCCAGCAGGAAAAAAGTAAAAGAATATACTTAATGTGTTGAGAAGAAAAATGTCAACAACCTCTACTTCTACATTCTGAAATATATGAAAAAAAAGTGAAAGAGAAATAAAAATTTTCACAGATAAACAGGAATTTCATTGCCAGTAGAACTGCCTTGCAAGAAATTTAAAAGTTCTTTAGAGATAAGGGAAATGATACAGACAATGATCTTAGAGCTACAAAAAGAAAGTATTGAAAAAGAAATAAAGATACAAAAAATTTGTTTCTTATTTATAATTGATCTAACAGATAACAGTTTAATCACAATACTAATAGCAACAATGAATTCAGCTGCATATATTTATGTATTTATGTGTATATATGATTATGTATGCTTATATATAAGTGAAATTAATAATAATAATGTAAGGGATTGAAAGAGGAATTGAGATTATTTTGTTATTATAAGGTACTCACTATTTGGGAAGTATTATTTGAAAGTGAACTTACATGAATTGTAAATTAATATTTTCAAGTTCTAGGGTTCTTTTCCAAAAAAAAATGAATAAAAGAAAAAAATATATAATATATATGCTAAGGAGAAAAAAGCAGAATCATATGAAATGTTCTATTAAAACCATAAAAGGTAGAAAAAGACTAGAAGAAAGGAATGAAGAACAAGGGTAACAAATAGGATATAGCATAATATCCAACTATATAAACGATTACTTTGCCAACTGTATAAATTGTCACTTTGAATAACAATGATCTAGATAAACTAATTAAAAGAGATTATCAGAATTTATCAATAAGCAAGATCTAAATATATGGTGTACACAAGAGAGCCACTTTAAACATAAACGCTCATGGTAAATAAATGAAGAAAATATAACAAGGTAACATTAATCAAAAGAAAACAAGAGTACCTCCATTACTTTCAGACGAAGCAGACTTCAAAGCAAGTAAAGTTATCAGGGGTAAAAAAAGTATTCCATGATGATAAAGGGGTCAATCTCCAAGAGCCATAATAATCCATAATGTGTATAAGAAATCATCAAAGTAAGTCAGGCAAAAACTAACGGATTACATGGGAAAAGAGATGAATCCTCTATTGTACTTGGAGACTAAAAATCAAGCCTCTATCAGAAATGAAATGATCCAGTAGGCAGAAAATCAGTAAGAACAGACTTGAACTAAAAAATGCCATCAATCAACTAGATATAATCACATCTATAAACTACTTCATCAACAACGCATTCTTCTCAAGCTCCCATTCACCCAGAAAGACCACATTTTAGGCCATAAAATACACTGTAGCAAATTGACAAGATCAGAAATGATACAATGATGCTTTGAGATAATAAATGAATTAAATTGTAATCTGTAACAAAAAGATAACTAGGAAATCCCCAAGTATGTGGAGATGAAAGAATACACTTTTTTGTTTGTTTGTTCAGCCTAAAATATTTTTATAAATTCTTCTGAACTTTTTTTAAAGATTTTTACCGTAAGGCATGTGCTCACTGGCGAGAAGCAGAGAGAGAGAGAGAGAGCGAGAGAGAGGGAGAGAGAGAGAAAGTAAAAAATCACCCCTCCAGAGGTGATAGCCATGCCACAATCCCTTCTCCTCCATCCTCTTTTTGGGATTTTTGGGCACACATGCACATGCACCTGGCATGATTTTCAAGCTATTGGGTCCAGAACTCAGACTGTGGTCAGCCTAGTGGGAGTCCAGTGCTGCAACCATTATGCCACCTGCTGACTCCCAAGTAATACACTTCTAAATAAGAGATAAGTCACATGGATCAAGAAAGAAAATTCAAGAGAAATTTAAGAATACTTTCAAATAAATGAAAACACACAACTTATTAAAACTTCTAAGATGTACCAAAAGCACTACTTATAGGGAAATTTGCAGTACTGAATGTATAAATCAGAAAAAAAGAAAATCTAAAATTAATCATCTCAGTTTCTACCTTATAATAGTAGAAAAAAGTAAATTATATTCAAACAGGGCAGTTAGAAATGTAAAAGTCAGAACAGAAATCAATGAAATTACAAACAGGAAATATCACAAGAAAAGCAACAAATAAAAAGTTGGATCTTTAAAAATATCAATAGATTTGATAAGTATCTACTCTGGCTAATTAAGAACAAAACAGAGAAGACATAAATTACTGGTATTTGCAAAAAAACACATCAGAAATAGCACTGTTATCTTTAATATACATGGAACTCTCAAAACTCAGCAATAAGAAAACAGACAAGCCAATCAAAAAACGGGCCAAAGACCTTAACAACTATCTCAAAGAAAATACACAGATGGCCAAAAAAAAGCACGTGTGAAGACACTCAACCTCATATGTCATCAGAGAATAACATATCACAACAACAACATATTAGAATAGCTAAAATCTAGAACACTGATAACACCGAACACTAACACAGATGTGGAGTAACAGGAACTCTCATTTAATAGGAACTCATTCACTGATGGTGGGAAGGCAAAATGGTATAAATAGTTTGATGCTTGTTTTACAAAGCTAAATATACTTTACCTATACTATCCAGAAAACAAAGGAATTTAAAGTGTATGTTCACACAAAAACCTGTTCATGGATGTTTACAGAAGCTTTATTTCATAATTGTCAAAACTTGGAAGTAACCGAGATGTCCTTCAGTTGGTAAATTAATAAATGAACTGATACAAATGAACAATGGGATATTACTCAGTGCTAAAAAAAAGGAGCTATCAAAGTATGAAAAGATATGGAGGAACCCTAACTGCATGTTATTAAGTAAAAGAAGTCTGTCTTAAAGGATACATACTGTATGATTCCAACTATATGACTTCTGGAAAAGACAAAATTAGGGAAAGAAAAAAAAACAGATCAATGGCTGCCAAAGTCTGAGAGGAGGAAGTTATAAATACGTGGAGCACAGAGGATTTTTTAGGGCAGCAAACATACTCTGTATCGTATTATGATATCACCTGGATACATGTCATTTGTCTAAAACCATAGAATACTCAACACCAAGGTTGAATCCTAATGTAAAATAAGGATTTGGGGTGAAAATAGCACATCAATGGAGCCAGCAGCTGGTGCGGTGGTTAAGGTGCTGGACTTCCACATGGCCACCTGTGGATCAAGTCCCACAACTGGTGGCTTGAAAATCACGTTGGGCTCATGTGTGTGCATACCTAAAATCTCAAGAGGAAAATTGAGGAGAAAGGACTGTGGCATAGCCATCCCCTCGGGGTGATTTCTCTCTCTCTCTATCCCTCATGAGCACACTTGCACTATGGTACAAACCTTAAAATAATAATAATTGTCAATGTAGTTTCATCAGTTGTAACAAATGTACCACTCTGATGTGGAATATTGACAACAGGGAGGCAATAGGAGTGTGGGGGAAAGGAGAAATATGAAAAATTTGTGTACCATCTTCTTAGTTTTGCTGTGAGCCTAAAATATCTCTAAAATATTAACTCTTAAGAAAAGAATGCATGGAAAATATTACTTTTGGCACAGTGAATTTTCAAGACACTTGTCTAGCAAACTTGGAAAATTGAATAAATCAGCAGAGATAGTTCCTTTTGGAGAAAGGTTCATCCCACAGATGCACAGATTTAAAAGGTTTATGAATTATTATAACTGATACTCTGGATTTGAAAGATACACAATCTGTAATTGGAAACAAATCTTTATACATAGGCTACAAATTGTCCATGGAATTACTGGCCAATTGACGTGTTTGGAATGTTAGTTAAGGGTATGCAACTTGTGCATATATATATGAGCAACTCTCATTTGAGAAACCTTAGAAAACAATTTCTCAGAAAACATACTATTTGCTTGATCTATAAAGTTTTTAAATTATTTGATAAGCTATTGATTCAAGCATTTGTTTTCTAGATAAATTAGTTTTAATAATGAAGATTTAGGGGCTGGCTGGTAGCATGGTGGTTAAGGGCACTGGACTCCCACATGGCCGACCATGGTTTGAGTCCTAGGCCTGGTGGTTTGCTTTCTCACTTTCCTCTCTCTCTCTCCCTCTTTCTGTCTCTCATTTTGTCACTCTATGGTTAAATTTAAATAAATAAATAAATAAATAAATACAATTAAATAACACTTTAAATAAATAAATGAAGGTTTAAAATAAAAAAGGTTATAAATAAAAGAAGATATAAGAAAAATGTGTAACAGAATTAATATATGTTTAAGTCTTAGCTATCATAGTTCTCCTATATATGTAAATTCTATGTCATTTACTAAAGTGATGGGCCAAGAAAAAAACTATATATACCATAATTTCAGAAACTAAAATACCGTAATCCTGATTTTGATGATCATTGAAAGATCTGGAGATCACAGAATTCAAGAAATAATAAATACTTTTTTTTTTTTTTTAGTTTTCTATAGAGTTATAGGGCACATGTACTCTCAGGAGAACTACAGAGAGAAAGAGAAAGAGAGAGAGACAGAGAGAGAGAAAGTGAGGAAGGTCAATCTTTTCTCTCCTCCATTCTTCTTCCAGGATTTTTTAGCATGCACGTACACCCAATGTAATTTTCAAACCATTGGGTCCAGGACTCAAACCGTGAAGTCAGCCATGTGAAATCCAGCTGCCTTAACCTCCACGCTGCCTATTAGCACACTTAATACATCATTAAAATGCGGTATATAGTTGAAAAAATCTGTGTGACAGAATAACATTGTATTTGAAAAACAACAAAACATAGAACATTACATAGCAGTCTTCAATGGATTATTAAATGATTCACCAGATAGTCTATGATAGAAAAAAAATAGCAATAACAATGTATAGAAGGAAAGAATATTTTTTATGATGTTGAAATGTAATGAACACAGGGTAAGCACTCTGAATTTGCTAGGTTTTCTAAATACTACTCTGCAATACTAAAATACTATTATAGAATCTACAGATTATTTTCAAAAGATACAATTCCTTTGAATGAGTAAAAAAATAAATAATTATGTTAAGTAAATAGTTTTGTCTTCCTGAAAATAAAAAATGAAAAAATCAAATACAGAAAATAAAATAATTAATGCCAAAAATGGCATAAAGTTAAAGGGTTTTACTGGCCTGAAGGGAAATATTTAAAGAAAATCTGCTGTACCTAGATACTTAGAAAATGGAAGGGGAGGGACCAGCAGTTAGCGTTAATGGCTATGTCCCTGGACTCCCACGTAGTCGACTGCAGTTTGCGTCCGGGATCTGGTGGCTTAAAACTCACGCTGGGTGCGTGTGCGTGCGTGCCCAAGATCCCAAGAGGAGTACGGAGGAGAAGGGATTGCAGCATGGTCATCCCCCCTGGGGGGTGATTTCTCGCTTTCTATCTCTCTGTCTCTCTCTGTCCGTCTGGCGAGCGCACACGCCCTATAGCGAAAACCTCTCCAAAAAAAAGAAGAAGAAAATGGAAGGGGAACAGTCAGCTAACAAGTGAACGGACTATAAACAGAAAAGCAATTGCAATTATCTCCAAGAAAGAGGTCATGGGAAATAAGGCTTATTAATTGTTGATGATGACATTACAGTATTCTCAACTGGATCGGTCTGAGAAGTATTTGATGATGGGCAAAGTATTTTTACAAGCAAAATGAGAAATAATGATTGACTGTTTTAAAAAATAATTAGAATAATAATAATAATGATTGGGGAAAACACAGAAAAGATATTGAATGTTGAAGCGGGGAGATTAATGTCCCTGTACTGACTGACACGCATGGCATTCCCTTTTGAAAAAGCAATGTAATACACTGTAAAGTTACATGTAATCCAATGTAATATAAAGAAGATTATGATGATAATAAAAAATAAAATTAAAAAAAATCATTCTGTCCAGGTTTCTTTATAAATTATGAAACAAAAAATATCTTTATAATTTCAGTAAATGCATATGTTAGTCACACTTAATACTCAGAAAAGAAGGCAGAAAAATAGTCATTGAATTTTTTAAAGTAATACACCAATGGGACCAGACAGGTCATGGTGGTTAAGGCAGCTGGATCCCCTGGCAATGCCAGTCCTGAACCTTCCTTGAGAAACACACTGGCTGGGTGTGAATGTTTGCACAAAATCCCAAGAGAATGGAGGAGAAGGGATCGTAGTGTGGTCATCCCTCAGAGAGGTGATTTCTCACTTTCCCCTCTCTCTCCCTCTCTTCCTCTCTGTCTCTCTTTAGCAAGTGCACATGCCCTATAGCAAACTAAAAAAAAAAAAAAGAAAGAAAGAAAAATTAATACACTGATATCGGTATGGTAATTAACCCATATTCTTTTCTCTTCCCCCCCCCCCAAAAAGGACTCCAACAGTGGTCGACTACATGGGAGTCCAGCGACCTAACCATTATGTCACCTGCTGGCAATTAACCCACATTCTAATAAAACTTGCTTAAAATCAACTGCAGTGTCTGACATAGGTCATATTTTGTTCATAGTAATATTAGTTACAGTTATGAATTTTTTAGGTTTAACTTCAAAAACTGGTTAATTTTTTAATATTAAGGGTCTTAGGTATAATCATTTTAGTGAGACTTCATTTTAATATTTATTTAACTAAAATAGTCGATCATTAGATAAAGGTCTAGTGATTAGATAAGGTAATATTTTAAACTATACTATAATCTCAAAATGTAGCTGTATATAAAAATGATAAAATAAAATTTTTAAGTTCCATTCAAGAGACCAGCAGGTGGTGTGGTGGTTAAGGTGATAGACTTCCAAATGGCCCACTACAGTCTGACTTTCAGATCCGGGGGCTTAAAAATCATGTTAGGCGCATGTGCGTGCATGCCCCAAATCCCAAGAAATGAATGAAGGAGAAGGGATTGCAGTGTCGTGATCCTCCCTCAGGGATGATTTCTCACTTTCCCTCTCTGTCATTCTCCAATAAGCACACGTACCGTATGGCCAAAAACCAAAAAAAAAAAAAAAAAAAAAAAAAATTCCATTCAAATAGACAAATTTAGGTATGTTGGTGGTGTCAAAAAATTTCACTTGTTTTTCACAAAATGGTTGCAGTATAAAGAAGTTTCAATTATGCACTCACTCTTCCAATTTTTGTTTTCTTTTTTAGTTGTTTTAAAATACAAATTTTATACACATTTACTTAACGGTCATCTTTCAAGAATATACAATCTAATAACTGCTTACAGGTGTTCAGGAAATGGAATTATTCAGTGGTTTAAACTGTGATAGGCTGCCATAAGATTGTTTTAGAGAATGAGAAGGCAAATTATTATTTATTTATATGATAAGTAACAACAAATTCCGCTGCCTTCTGAATACTATAATAATTCTAAAATGCTTACCTGATACTACACCAATTCCATCATCACAGTCATAGTCCGAGACTTCACTATCACTTATTCTCTTTGACCCTATGAAACAAATAACATTAAAATTAATATGAAAATGTAAAGAGAGAAACCCCCAATAATCTGAAAAACAAATGAAAGGTTTTGAGTGAAACATTTGATCATAAAAAAAAGAAAAAGAGAAGTCATTTTCAGTTCAACACGTACATTTCAGGATGTGAAGTAATTGATGATGAGTTAACAATTTACACAAGAATTATTCTGGAAAGGTGTGAGGTAAAGTTCCTAAGTGATTTAAAGCTGGAAACAATGTTAAGTACTGAATAATATGTGTAAGTTATTTGACATTGATTGATAACATGGATTGGAAATTAGGAAAGTCAAGTTAATTTTACAAGTTTTTGGGCAAAGGCACTGAGGTGTAGGTACATTTCAAAAGCATTAATGTGTCTTTCTCCAACACACATGACTAACAAGTTGAATATGCCCATTCTTTATTTTCATGCTGATGGAGAACATAATTCAGAAAAGTAAAGGCACTTAAGGCATATTAAACTTCCTTATTTACAAGCTGTTTCAGCTATTTCTCTATCACTTTGAGACTACAATAAGAAAAACATCTAAACTGTGAGTTGTGCTGTTTTCTAACAAGTACTTTAAGAACACTCGTAGTTACTATAATAAAAGAGTACCAAGTGTGTGTTTTCCCTTACAAAACAAATATGGAACAAAATTCTAAAATGTGATTCTAGTATGGCAAAAATAGCATTGAATTGAATCAGTTAGAGCTTTGATGGCTAAAGCAGATGATTACTCCACACATAATTATGAAATATATCACACGCAGAAATAAAAACATGTTGCTATTTGTTTTTCCATAATTATTTGCTCCGAAAATGTGTCTCAGGAAAGAATATACTCGACACAATAGAATCCTTTATTAAAGCACTTTTACTTTCCTTCATAGTAGAAACCATTTAATGAAGAATGAAGATAGTCCTGCTATTTCAAAAAATGTCTTGCTTTGTCTTCTTCCATTACACACATGAAAATCAGTTGTTTCAAAAAAAGAAATGCTTTCCTGTATGATTTATAAAGCACTGAGAGCTCATATTGCATAAGGTGTCTAAAGTAGAGATAATTAAAATATTACAAGAGTGCCATCCAATATTTAGAAATTTCCTGTAATCTTTTTTTCCCTTTATCGGCTTATTTGAATTCCTACCCTTTTGTGAGAGGAAGAGTCCCTGTCACTAGGAACTGCAGTTCTCATTTTCTCCTTTCAATGGTTAGAAATAAGACACCTATCTGTTTTAATTATGCACTCCCAACAAATAAATGCTTACTCCTATTTTCCTTCCAAATGCTTATGTCATAAAGCTTTAGGCTCCAGTATTTTTCTCCCACATCCTATGTCATACCCCTTTAGACACAATTAAAGCTGAGGCTTTTATAGCCCCCAGTTGATTTTAAAACTAGAATTATCTGATAACATCCCAACAGCATGGGCATGAAAGGACTTACAGAATTAGGACATGCTTTCTAAATGGACCTGGGATGGAAGAGGATCACATAGATGAAAGTGTTGAGGAGAGGTTTAAGGAGAATTTCCACCAAGCACATAACAAGCTTCTACTCTGGAAATGCTCAAGGACAGGGTAACGATTAGCTGACCAGGCCAGGTACACCACAGAACATAAATATTACAAGCTTTTGGTACTGATCAAGAATCAGATCAAGGACACCAACTAATCATGAAGCTCATGTGTAGTAGAGGTACGCGAGGTAGGTATGTATATATAAACCACATATTCACATATTTGAAATGCTGCTTCCTTCCAAATCTTATTGACTTCATTCCAGATAGAGATTTTTATCTGTTGTGATATTAATGCTACACCTGCTAAATATATTGAAATTGGGTTGCCTCAGAGCTTACAGCTTAAGGGAGCTGGATCCCACATAGCTGATAGCACAGTTCAAATGCCAGCTAGATAGCTTGAAAAACACTCTGGGTGTATTTGCATGCATTCCCAAAATCCCAACAGGATGAAAGAACGAGGGAACTGCAGCATGACCATGCTCCATTCGAGGTTTCTTTCTCCCTCTCCATGACGCTATCTGTCTATCGTTATATCCCTCATATTTAAATCTCTTTTGACATCCTGATGAATGCAAATTATTAATTTTAATGCCACTGAATATACAGTATCCACAGTTTCATTTTCTGCAGTTTCTGTCACCTTCAGTCTACCTAGGTCTGGAAAGTCATGGCTCTATGATCCAGGATCACCCAAAGCAAATGATGCTCCTTCGGATGAATCATCAGAAGGTCACCAATAGCCGAACCATGCATCACAAGGCCTAAGTCATCCACCTCACTCATTCATTACTTCACGTGATCACAAGAAGTGTGAATACAGTACAATAAGGTATTTTGAGAGAGTGAGCAATATCGGCCACAATCATATAACTATCATTGTTATTCACATAACTGCTATAATTGCTCTATTGTATTATTAGTCATTGTTGTTAATCTCTTACTGTAAGTAAATTATAAATTAAACTTTAATACAGGTGTATATATGTAAGAAAAAACCTAGTATATGTAGAGCTCAGTACTGATTAGCACTTCAGGCATCCAATGAGTGTCTTGAAACATCTCTCACTGATAAGGTGGGGGGGCTACTGTCTCAATTTTTCCTTTATTGACACAATAATAGTACATATTTATGGGACACAATATGATTTTGAGTACAAGAATACAATAAGGATAATTGGCATATCATCTTCATTACTTTGTGACAGGGACATTCAAGGACTTCTCTTATGCAATCTGAGATATGCAATAAATTCCTGTTAACTATATTTACTCTGCAGTACAACACTTGAAGTTGTTCTTCTTATCCATCTGTACTTTGTACCAATTAAGAGACATTTCTCTAGACTGTTTCCCCCTACCTCTACTAGTCTCTAGTCATCACTATTTTATTCTCTATTTCTAGGAGGTCATCTTTTCCAGTTTTTGAAATGATGACCAAACCTATCTATAAAGTTATCATGACTGCTATTTACTTTGTAGAAATAAATTACTAATTCCCTTTGAGTAGATGTAGAATGACATTTGATTCAAGATTTAGTAACTAATACTTTTCAGAGAAATTTGTTCACCTTAAGTTTTTAAATATTTCATATTATAACGTTCATATTTTACTATTTATTACTTTCTGATATATCCACTTGCATTCTGTACCTTTTTATTCTATTGGTAAATTTCACAAGATTTTTTTTTGCTATTCAATTCAAAGGATTACCTTCAGTGCTCCATAATTCTATCAATTCAAAATTTATTTTTTAACTTTTTGGGGTTTTTTTTTTTTTAGGTTTTTGCCAGAGGGCATGTGCACTCACTAGAGAAAGAAAGAGGGAGGAAAAGTGAGAAATCACCCTCCCCCCCATACACACAGGTGGATGGCTACACTGCAGTCCCTTCTCCTTCGTTCTCCTGTCAGGATTTTGGGCACACATGAACATACTCCTGGCATGACTTTTAAGCCATGAGGTTCAGGACTCGAACTGCAGTCAGCATGTGGGAGTCCATTGCTTTAACCACCACACCATCTGCCAGCCCTTTTTTCTTACTTTATTGATTTCTATTCTTATTTTTATGATTTCTTTCTTTATCCTTTGAATTTATTTCAGTATTTTCCCCCAAACTTAAATTTGATGATTACATTATAATTTCCACTCTTTAATGTTTTCTAACATGAGTATTCCTCTATGAAAACTTCTTCATATTACTAAAATACTTATAAGTACTATATTGAATAAAGTTGAATTCCAGGTGTTTTTGTTTTAGAAATACACACTGTTTACCATGCATTATTAAATCTAAGACACCATCGACTGAGTAATGCATCATAATTTTAGAGATTATGAAGCCTCAAAAACTAATTTAAAAGAATATTCAAATGCATGGGAATAATTCATCTTTCTATTTATAAGTTATATAGTAAATTTAAAATGTGAATCCTGCATTATATGTCTTTATTTAATTTGTCAAAAGTAAGAAAGAATAAATAGTATGTTAGTATTTCCTATAAATGATATAGAGAAATGTGAATTCATTGTTAAGAGTTTATTGACCATGACAATAAACTTAACTGTATTGTTTCATTCTTTTACAACTTCCCTGAATTTTTGTTTGCTTGACCTGTTAGTGATAGACAGAGAATTATATTGTAATATTCAATGGTGGTAAATTCAGTAATTTTTTTCTCTAGTATTACTTTAGGTATATTGAAGTTACTTCATTTAACACATGCAAGTTGAAAGTTATTTCAATAGATGTAAAGAAATCATTTGAAAAAAGTTTAACCCCCCACTCAATAAAATGTCTCAGCATACCAACAAGAAGGAAACTTTCTCAGACTGAAAAAGGGCATCAGTAAAAACCCCATAACTATAATATCACAATTATGAAACAGTGAATGCTGTCTCCTTAAGACAAACAAGTAGAGAACGTTCACTTCAAGGATGACCCTTCTATTTAACATTGTACTGCAATGTTAAATAGAACAATACAGAAAGGATAAGAAATGAAAGGCAAACAGATTAGTTTAGGTTAAGGCACAGGATTCTCACATGGCTAACCAAGGTTTGAGTTACAGACCCAGTAGCTTGAAAATTACGCCGGTACATGTGTCTGAGTGCCCAAAATCCCAGGACTAAAATGGAGGAGAAGGGATTAAGGCATGGCCATCCCCTCTGCGAGATGATTCCTCACTTTCTCTCTCTTTCAGGTGAGCAAATGTGCCTTATGGCAAAAGCATTAGAAAGAAAGAAAGAAAGAAAGAAAGAAAGAAAGAAAGAAAGAAAGAAAGAAAGAAAGAAAGAAAGAAAGAAAGAAAGAAAAGAGAAAGAAAGAGGAAGTAACATAATCACATACACAAAAATCCTAAATTCTAAAAAACTAATCAGTGAATTCAACAAGATTGCATGATACATAATCGATATAAAAAATTACATTTCATATCAGTGAATAGTTGAAAAAATAAACAGTATCAAAGACAGTTATCATTTACAAGAATATCCAAAATTACAAAATATTTAGAAATACTTTTAACACAAAATTTACAAAACATGTAAACCACAAAATAGAATTTGATTAGTTTCTCAGGACTGTTACAACGAAGTACAAAAACTGGGCAGCATAAAACACCAGCTATTTATTGTCTCACAGTTCTGGAGGCTAGAAATCCAAAATCAAGGTTTTGGCAAGGCCATACTTTCCCTCAGAGGGCTCTAGAAGGAAATCCTTTCTCATCTCTTCTAGCTTCAGTGTTTGCCAGCAATCTTTGGAGTTTCCTCACTTCTGGTAAGTATACCACTCCACTCACATGGCCATCTTCTCCCTAAATGAATCCACATCGTCTTCTCTCTGTGCATATCTATTTCTGTGTGCAAATTTTGTCTCTGTGTAAGGATGCTAGTCATACTGGATTGCTGCTCACTCTAATGTTCTCATTTTAATTTGGTTACCTCTGCAGAGACACTATATGTAAATAATGTCATATCTTGTAGTAGTGGGAGTTAGGAAATATTTATTTGAGTACACAAATAAACCCAAACATCTGCTAACAAATTAAAGATTCAAATACATGGGATATTTTTCTGTAAAATTGGAGACTAGGCACATGGCAATAGCATTGTCAGGATATTGAGACATAATAAAGTCTTATCAGGATTTTATATATAAACTTCTCATTAGGAATTAAGAATAAACAAAGAAAAACAAAACCTGTTTACAATTCTTCACCTAAAGACCTTGTAAAAAAATGTGCTTGGGGGCCAGCAGGTGGCATGGTGGTTAAGGCACTGGACTCCCACATGGCCTACCATGGTTCAAATCCAGGATCTGGAGGATTGCTTTCACCCTTTCATTCTCTGTCTCTCTCTGGTGAGTGCGAGCACCCTATAGTAAGTTTAAAAGATAGTAATAATAATAATAATTAATAAATAAAATTAAATTAATAATTCTTTTAAAAAATGTACTTCAAAAATAAATCTAGCCCAGAAGGAAGGGATGAAATGCAAAAAAATAGTGTTAAAACTTTAGTGAATCTAAACAAAACTTGAGTGCATTATAAAATACTGCTATCAATTTTTGTAATAATGCATTCACATGATATAAAGTTAAAAGTGTATAGAGTGAAGTCTCCCAATCGTCTGTCTCAAACACTTAGTTCTTCCATGAATGAACCACTGTTAACAATTTTGTACTTTTACACATATTCTATGCACAATAATTACAATAATGATTAATTTGGAGACTGAGGTAAATTCTGGAAGCAATATGTTAATTGATAGGGGTAACAGCGTAAATCGGATTGTAAAACATTTGTGTGGTTTGACAAAACAAGGTAGAGATGTTATTTTGTCATAATATTATTTTGTTAGGTGTATATGTTAAAACGTCTAAAGCAACAATTGGAAAAACAAATACTAAAAATAAAACAGGCCTTGGAGCAGCAAATGCTGTAATGGTTATGTCTCTGGACTCCCACATAGTCAGTCGACCACGGTTCAAGTCTCAGACCCAGCGGCTTAAACTCACACTGGGTCCATGTGCATGCGTGCCAAAGATCCCAAGAGGAGAATGGAGGAAAAGAGACTGCAGTGTGACCAACCCCACTGGAGGATGATTTCTTACTTTCTGTCTCTCTGTATTTATCTTTTTGGCAAGCACACACTCTATAGCAAAAATCTATTAAAAAATAAAAATTAAGGGACCAGCAGTTAGAGTAATAGCTATGTTGCTGGACTCCCATGTTAGTCAACCATGGTTTGAGTCCCAGACCTGGTGGCTTAAACTCACACCGGGCACGTGTACATGCGTGACCAAGATTCCGAGAGGAGACTGGAGGAGAAGGGATTGTGGCATGGCCATTCCCCGTGGTGTGGGAGTCTCCATGTCCCGTGGGGGGGGGGGGGGGTGATTTCTGGCTTTCTGTCTCTCTCTGTCTTTCTGGCGAGCACACACACCCTATAGCAAAAACCTCTTAAAAAATAAAATTAAATTAAAATTTAAAAAATTAAACAGGCCCATCATAGCACATGCTAGATGCTGCTACTGGGCTGACTGAGGCCACATGAGAGGCCTGACACACCCCAAAAAGTTAGTTGCTGTGGCATGTGCCTGAGGTCCTAGCTTTATGAGGCTGAGGCACAAGGATCATGATAGAGCAAAACCCTGTCTAAACACCACACACAGACACACACAAAATAAAAAAGGTGCAAAAAAGAGTGACAGTACATCCCTATTTATGTTAAGAAAATAATCATCTATATGCATCTCTATGTGTGTGCACACAGAACATCTGCAAAAGTGCAAAAATTGGTCAAAGTGGTTCATTCATGGAAGTAGAATGAGATGTCTGAGAAGAAAAACCAGGCTGAGACACTGTTCACCATATACGCTTCTAAATTTATACCACAGGAATGAATTATTTCCAAAATTAACAGCAAAATTTTACAAACATTTCATTTGTATCTGTGTGTGTGTGTGTGTGTGTGTGTATATATATATACCCCCTATTTCGTGTGTGTGTGTGTGTGTGTGTGTATACCCCCTATTTGCTGGGAGTATGTTCTAGTTACTCAAGCTGGTCATCTGCATAGTTCATATTTCTGAGAGACTGTTACTATGATGGTGGTTTTGCAAATTCTCTTTCAATTCTTTCTGGTATTTAAAATAGGTATGATAACACCAAAGTCTAGGATTTATATGCTTTTACAGGAATGGATGTTGGATTTTGTTTCAAATGAAATGGTTTCTCTGAATCTCTTGAGACCATTATTATTTCTTTTCTAGTTTATTAATATGAGTAACATTATTTATAATCATTAAATAAATATTGCATTCCTGGTACAGAAACCATTTGGCCTTATATCTTCTTTATATATTATGGATTCAATTTGCCATATTTTTCTTTTACTAAATGTTTCTAAAATTAATATGCTTAAATTTTTAGAAAGTTTTTTGGTTTGTTGATTTAAGATCTTTGTCAGGTGTTGGTATCATGGTAATATTTACCTCATAAAACGGGTTTGAAGGTAATTAAAACTTTACAATTTTCTTCATTTTTGTGTTGTATCGGTACTGTTTAACTCTTAAATGTTTAGTAGACTTCATTGATACAGTCATCTGGGTCTATTTTAGTACACGTTCTGAATGCACTTGAAAACGATGTGTCTGCCTTCTGTTGTTTTGTGTAGAGTTTTATAAATGTCAATTGTGACAAATTCACTCTGTGTCAAGACGGAGCAAAATAGGATTTCTTATAGTTACTATATATCTGATTTAAGGCTTTTTAAAAATTTTTCAGACAAACTCTGCCTTTTAATTGTGTATTTGGAAAACTTACACTTAGTATGATCATTGATCATACATCTACCAACTTTGTTTATCCCATCTCTTCTTTGTTCCATTTTTTCCTAATTTTTGTCTACTCTGTGATGAAATGGTACTATTTTATATTTTCTGTTGGCTTATAAACTGTAAGTCTTTGCTATTTTAAGGTTCATAGTATACAACTTCAACTTTTTTTAAATGTCTTATTATATGTTATCATTTTCAAATTTACATTTAATTATTTTACGTATTTGTAGAGTATGACTTTTTTTTTCATTTCATTTTCTTCCATACATTCAATCACATTTGTCTTACAAAATGGATATTTCAACAGGTGAACATTTCTCCCTAGTACTGTTGATAAAACTACAAAATATCTTCAACAGGTAACTTCTACTTATTAATACTCCCTTAAAGTGATAGCATATTAGTTATCATATAGTAGAAAAATGTTACAATCATATACTTCCATCCCTTTGTTCTTAACCTTTCTACTACTGTTGTAATAGATTTTACTCTTATATATGTTGCCAGCCTTACATAATTGTACTTTGATAATAGTTTTATTTAAATGGTCAATTATATTGTAAGTTATTTAAACCATAAGGAAAAAAATCTTTCATATTTATCAGTGCACTTAACCATGTCCAGTGTCCAACATTCTTCTGTACAGATTTATATTTCATATTTCCATATAGTACCAATATTTCAACCGAAGGACATTCTTTAAGATTTGTTGTAGTGTATGTTTTCTGGTCATGAGTTTAAGAAGTTATATGTCCGAAAAAATTTTTTACTTAACCTTCCTTTTTGTAAGCTTGGAAACAATATTCCAGATTGAGTTTTTTCTTCTTTGAGAATTTGCACTGTTTCTAGTGAAAATATCTGTGGTTCCTCAATTTATTTGGGGGGGTGGGGGGGAGAGGTTTTTGCTATAGGGCATGTGTGCTTGCCAGACAGAAAGCGAGAAATCTCCCCCCAGGGGGGATGGCCACGCCACAAGCCCTTCTCCTCCGTTCTTCTCTCAGGATCTTGGGCATGCACGCACACGCGTTCAGCGTGAGTTTTTTTAGCCACCAGGTCCAGGACGCGAACCGCAGTCGACTACGTGGGAGTCCAGTAACATAGCCATTACGCTAACTGCTGGTCCCAGGTTCCTCAATTTTTATGCAGTGAGTCTATCTTATGAAGATGCTCTCAAGATTTTCTATTTATTACTTCTTTAAGGAATTTAATGATAATGTGTGTTGGGATAATCTTATTAAAAATTCTTGCGCTCAGAGTTTTTTGAACTTCCTTTATTGAGCTTCCCAGATATAAGAGTTTATCATTTTTATCAAAATTGGACAATTATCATTCATTATTTCTTCACTTCGTTTTCTCTTCTCCTCTTTTCCTCTCAACTGCAGGGACTTAAATTACAATATACTAGGCATATTCAACTTCCATAGGTCACAGAGATTTCTGTCATTTTTTTATGTTCTCTTTTTTCTTTAAGTTTCATTAAGATAGTTTCTATTGCTGTGCCTTCAAGTTAACTAATAGTTTTCTCTGTAGTGATTATTGCCATTAATCCCAAAAAGTATATTTTTATTGCTGACATTGTAGTTTTCATTATAAGTATTCTAAAAATTGGATCCTTTTATACTTTCCATGTCTATACATAACAATTTGAGCATTAGAATATACTTCTGTTTGATATCCTATCTCCTAATTATGACATCTGTGCTATTTATTATTTGGTTATGATTGAATTATCTTTTCTGTATTTTATTATTTATTTATTTTTTTTTGGAGAGGTTTTTGCTATAGGGCGTGTATGTTCGCCAGACAGACAGAGAGATAGAAAGCGAGAAATCACCCCCCGGGGGGATGGCCATACCACAATCCCTTTTCCATTCTCCTTTCAGGATCTTGAGCACACACACATATGAGCCCGGCATAAGTTTAAGCCACTGGGTACGGGACTCAAACTGCGGTCGGCTACGTGGGAGTCCAGCAACATAGCCATTATGTCAACTTCTGATCCCTTATTTTCTTCTTTACATACCTGAAAATTGTGTATTAGATGCCAGTCATCATCAATTTCATGTTATTTGATATTTTTGTATTCCTATACATATTTCTGAGCTTAGTTCTGTATATAGTTGTGTAATTTAAAACATTTTGATCTTTTTGGTTACTCCTTTCCAGAATTGTTATGTGGTACAATTTTGAGTTCAGAGTTATTTTCTGATACTGAGGCCAGATGCTTCTGTGTACTCAAACAAATGTCCTCTGAAATTTGATATTTTCCAGTCTCACTAAAGACAGTAGGCACTATTCTCAGACACTATAACCTCTAATCCTTCCAGGTGGTTCTTCACCAAGCATTGAGTAGATTCCCTACATTTATATGCTGATCAATATTCAGCTGGAATAGATGGACCCTCTCCAAATCTTTGTCATTCTCTCTGTATACAGTTCTCTTGCCTCCAGATCTCTGTCCCGTGAACTCTAGCTGCTTTGATTCCCCCAAACTCTTGACTCCTTCTTCTTAACTTGAGGCTTCCATAGACTCCATCTTGGTTCTCTTCCCTTGAGCTGTGACCAGGAAATTTTTTAAAGTGGTAGGCTAGGCAATTTAGGGTTTTACTCATTTCTTTCCTTTCTCTTAGTAATTATTGTCTTTAATTGCTTAATGTTCAGTGTTACTCAAATAGTCATTTCATATTATTATGTCTATTTTTTATGAGGTTTGTGATTGAAAGGTAAATCCATCGTGGCTTTACATAGTAGCTTTCTCCTCCATAAATGTAAATGATTAGTGTGCTACTCCTGAGACATTGTACAATTACTTCCTAATCTTCCCAAAAAGACACATTTTTCAAAGTAAATTAATTTTAAAAATTCATTATGATAAGCTTTTTTTTTTTTAATTTTGCCATAGGGCACATTCGTTCACTGGAGAGACACAGAGACAGAGAGAGGGAAAGTGAGTAATCACCCCCAGGGTGATGCCCATGCTACAATTCCTTCTCCTCCATCCTCCTCTCCATATTTTGGGCAGGTACACACAAGCACCTGGCATGATTTACAAGCCAGCAGATTTGGGACTCAAACAACACTCGACCATGTGGGACTTCAGTGCCTTAACCAACACGCTACCTTCTGAACCCAGGATGAACACATTTTAAAATACTTTCCAATTAAAATTGTTTAAGCCAAAAAAGTCCCAGTGACTGGTTAAAAATTTTACATTAGTTTACAATATCTTAACATTTACTCTGTGAATGTATGAATTTAAAAATCATGACACCATACAATTAAAACACTAAATCTACTCCATTTTCTTTCAAAGATGTGACTGAAATTGCTAAAATGATGAAAATTATACCAAACAGTGTAATTTAAATTATATTTTAATTCAATTTGTTTAGGCTTTTTAAAACCAACCCCCTCACAAGTCAAATTAAAATTTTCTGAAACAGTGCACATAATAATACAACATATACTAAAACATATTTCATTGATGAATTAGTACCATACTGGAAATGATATTAGACACACTGAAATTATAAATCACTACATTCTAACAAATGGTTTTAAAAACCAAAATAATTCAGATATAAACATGAAGAATCTGGAAAAGTTCTACAGATAGAAAAGGAAAACTACTGACATATTGGTTGGGATTTTAATATATGCACAATAGTCAAACAAAGTACAGAACAACAAAACCAATTAAACTGTGCATATGAATACATGCATTACACATTACACATGCTAAAATTTACCTGAATTATAGGAACATAAGGTTTTATCTGGAAAAAAAAATGTTAAAATGTTAAAAAATACATCTAAAAATCCTCACATGTAATAGGGGGTCTCGAAATCTAATTTCTTTACAGAAGACTATCAACTTTAGAACATTTTTATTTTAAAAGTATAAAAGGTAAACCAACTCAGAATAAGATAAGAAAGGAAGACACACCACATTTGAATTAGCAAAACACTCAAGTTATAAATTACAATAAGGACTTTGACTAAATAGAGAAAATACAGAATAATAGAGCAAAAATTATAAGAGTGGGTACATAAAATAAAAAATGTATAATAGACTGCCCTACATTCTAATGGTTATCAATTCTGTGCTATAATACATGACTATATAACATACTATAAAATACAAGAGACAATATATAAAAATTTAGCGTGCAAGAAGCAACTTGTAAATGTAAATTGAAAGAACCTTAGAAAAAACACCAATCATTTTGGAATTCCTGATTTCTGAAAAAAAAAACATATCTTAATTAACTTTAGAAATACAGAAACTTAAAAATCTATAAGGGTACATTTATTTTGATTTTTTTGTGAAGAATTGTTTTATTTAATCTTCTTTCTTTCTTCTTTCTTTCTTTCTTTCTTTTCAATTTGGTCAGAGAGGAACAAAATGAGAGAGAGAGAGAAGAGGAAAGCAAGAAAGCAACCCACCAGGTCCAGGACTTGAACTGCAGTCAGTCATGTAGGAGTCCAGTGTCCTTAACCACCATGCCACCTGCCAGCCCCTATTTTGATATTCTAACTTGATAAAATTTTATCATGCAGGCACATGCACTTGTGTTTTTCAAGCCACCAGATCTGGGATTCAAACCACACTGTGAAACCAGTACTTTAATCTTTGTGTCATTTGCTGGCCCCAAAACAGTGTTTTACATGCTGAAATTATTACCATTTTTTAAAAATATTTATTTTAAGGATTTAGATAATTTAAAAATTCTTCATAGATATTTTATATCATGTTAAATGCTTTTAATTAAAATATTTAATATAATATCTGAAATTATATTTATCTTCATATTCAAAATACTTGTCAAAAATCTAGATTTTAGAATAGATATATATGTAGTAAATGCTTCTGTTGTGTTCTTCCTACTTCAATCATCCTGCTCTTTATAGTCTTTAACAATAACTAAATCAGGAAACTTCATTATTGGAAGTAGTGTTTACGCACGTCACTGTATTTCTTAAGTAAAACTAAGTACATGCCCCTTTTCTTTTCCATAAATGCCCGAATAAAAGTATAATTTCACTGCCTTTTTATATCTTGAATGATATGAATATCATGGTTTCATTGTAGGTGTAACTGATGTAAGTTTATTCTGCCTTTTTTTATTCCAAAGGTATTATTTGAGAAAATTCAGTCTACGTTGTATGCTTTCCAGAATTTGTATAATCTCAAAGTGATTTTGTAAAAGTCATCTACAAATTGCTATTTAATTTTAGAGATAGTCTTAAGTAGTTTTTATTTTACTACTATTTGTGTAATAAATATGTCCTTGGAAAAGGGACATGAGTGAGTGAGTACCAACCACCGAGTGAATGTAAACTATAGCTGAGCAGTGTAGCTTTTCACTGACAGACATTTAGAATAATTTATGTTAATGAGTTTGAGATTATTAGACAAAATATGCATTATTTCTAATAGCTGTAAGAATGGCATCACTAATATTAATACAGAATAGAGAATAAAAAACACTAAACATTTCAAACCATAGCTCTTTATCCAGGTGATTGTAAAGTACCTAATATGTCACATTTAAAAATAAAGTAAGAGTGAGTATGGGTATTTTCTTACAAGGTATTTTCTTTGTCTTTTTAAAATGAAAACTTCACAATTATGAAACCAGTTTTTCATGAGAATGAGATTAAGTTTTGAAATGTTTCAAGCTATTAATTAACAGTAAACAATGAAAATAACTATATCCCAGATACACATATATGGTTGTGTGAAAAAGACTGAAAGTTACATATATATTTATATATTTATATGTGTGTATGTGTGTATGTTATATATATACACACATATTTGTGTGTATGTATCTAAGATATGATAGTGAATATTTTTGAAAAAGATTTTAGGCCCAGTCAATGGTGTGGCAGTTAAGATGTTTGGATTTCACATGGCTGACTGTGAGAATCAAGTCCCAGATCTGGTGACAATCCTGAAGATGATTGGAAAAGAAGGGATCACAGCATGGCCCTTCCCCATGGGGGATGCTTTCTACTTTCTCTTTCTATCTCTCTTTCTCTCTCTTTCTGTCTCTTTTGAGCAAGTGCACACATCTTTCAGCAAATTAATAAAGAAAGAAAGAATAGAAAAAAAGAAAAATTTTGAGAATGAGAGGAAGAAAATTATTTACATATTGTAATATATTCTGATTAGAGATCATTAATGGTCATAGCCTACCGAAAACCTGTAATCTAAATACATGTAGATAGAAAAATTACAGCCAAGTCATTTTGCCCTGCTAATTTTTTCCACTGCAGTTTGCTGCTTTCTCTAATATTGCTATATTTAATGTCCTCTAATTATAAAACACAAGGGGCTTCATCTCTAAACAAGGTAAGTATTTGTTTATACCGCATAATGAAGAGACTTATCCCTAAATCCCCAACCACATTTTTTCCCAGCTGGCAACACATCCCGGAAAGGCAAAAAGTTATGTTAAAATGTTGTGTGTGTATGGTTTTTTTCTTTTAGACTCTTACCCTTAGGTCCTATTTTTAAACAATAATTCTCCTAATCTCATCTTGACCTCAACCTCTGCAATAAATCTCATCACACTTTAAATTTCATGTCTTTATTTTCACAAATTTACTGTTTATTGCTCTTATCTTAATTTATTGCATTCATACATATACTTTTCAGGTCTAGCTAAATCATCAGTTATACTATTCTTTCATACCTCTAAGTTAATACAGAACTCTACATAATTTTTATACCTCTCCTCCTTACAATATGACAAAAAAATCATACAAAGATTAACAATGGTATATAATATGTGCTAGGATATAAATTGTGTTGTATTATCACTGTATTTTTCTCTCCCACATTGTAAAAAGTTAGCAAAACTGTGTTTCTTTGACTAGGGAAATATATGTTTCAGGATTGAAAGCAAAGTAAAATTACTTTCCAAACTCTCAGTTTATTATTAATAATTAGATTATACTAGAGGAAAAATGAAATTATACTAGAGGGTAAAGAAGAAAGAATGACGTTATTCTCGAAGTATGTAATAGAGACACAAAGAAGAGGCAGGTACAGCCGAAGGTCAAGATTTCCCAGAATTACGAAGCAGACCAGCAGGTGGCATGGTGGTTAAGGTGCTGGACACTCCCACATGGCTGACCATGGTTCAAGTCCTGGGCCTGGTAGCTTGCTTTCTCACTTTCCCTGTGTCTCTCTCTCTCTCTATCTCTCTGATCAAATTAAAATAAATGAATGAATAAATAAAGTAAATAAAGTTAAATAATTCTTTTTTTAAAAAAAGGAAGCAGATAATGGTTAGAGAGGCTTTGAATTACATGAACTTAGGCTCTAGAACCTTTCTGGAATCCAGCAATATTTGACTTCTTAGTATCTTAGTTGGGAGGTAGGAGAAGGTAAGACAGTGGAGTAATAACTACTAGTTGTCAGCCTGGGGACAAAGGTATGCCAGAGTCACATTAAATACAAATAAATATTCCACTGCTAGGTGTACTCCTAGCAAAAACTAACACATATTATTATCAAAAGGCATGTCTGAGATAATTCACAGCTGCAACCTTAGGAATAGCCAAAACCTGGAAACAAAAGTAGTCAACAGTAGATTGCACATAGTGTCGTGTATTAATAGAAAAGAATTCTATAGCAAAGAAAATAAATGAACTGCAATTATACACAACAATATTGATGAACTACACAAACATACTAACAAGAAAAAGAGTCAGATGTTAAAGAGTAATATATTGTGTATTTCCATTAGTATTCAAGTCATAAACGGAGTTCCATTTCTATAAAATTCACATGAGTATTCCATAAAAGTTTCAAAAGTAAGCAAAATTACTCTATTAGATATGAAATTTATACATTTAACTAGAATCCAAGAAAGAGAAAAGAAAATGTTGTAGAAAATCAGAAGAAATAATGGCCCTGAATTCCTCTGAAGAGCTGAAATCCTGAAAATCTGCACAGCATCATTTCCGATTTGTCAGTGATTTTTTCCCATTCACTTTTCTTTGAAAACTTGTGTCATAAGGCTAAATGAGAATATAGCAAATATGCTACTCCCTATCTTAAAAATCAAAAGTGGTATTAATGTTAAATTTTACTAAGAAAAAAATTAACATTTGAGAAGTCAAAGAGAGGAATGTGGTTGATATGCAGAAGAAAAGAATGAAGCCTCAAATTAAAACTCTGAAGGATCTTCATAGTTAATATAATGAGAATGGTTAAAAAGACTTCAAATACTAATCAATTTGTAAATAACTTCCATCATGTGGGAAGGGAGAGATTTTTCCCTTAAGACACACATTTTAAGTAGATAATAGTAAATGATACATAACAATAAGACTTAAACATCAAAATACACTTCTAAAGCAATTCTTTATGTTCCAAGGAGATAATGAATAAAGTTTCTTATTAATGATTCAAAAGAAAAATTGTGTATTTGTGATATTTTGCTATCTCGGAAAGAAACTTCACTTCTCTATTGATTCATTTTAATGACTTGAACTCAAAGCTCCTGTCTTGTTTATGAGTATTTTTTAAAAATACTTAAGTAATTGTTCCTTGAAATATGCATACTCTTCCCATTCTTTGCTAATGTCAAAATAACAACATTGGGGATAGCCTGAAATTAAGTAACAGTATATAAAAATTTCAATTTCTCATAACCTAATCTTTTTCAGACTTTGAAGCCATGAGTTTTTGACCATTTCTCCACCTATTTCAACACACAGAGCATTCTAATTTGTTACCTGCAGAAATACTGGTGTACGAAGTCATCTATTTTAGTACTTACTTTTACCATTCCCTTTGTTTGGAAAGCCATTCAAAGCTTATAATCAAAGTTGCCTGGACTTCTATCTCAAAACTATTTCTAAAAATATTTAAGTTATCTACAAGATACATTAAACAATAATTTTTAGAATAATTTTTAAATATTTGTATATGTTAGTAAGAATTACAAATTACTAAGGTCCATGTAAATGAAGTGTTTGCTTTAAATAATTTAAACCTGCAAATTTAAAAAAGAACCATGAGAAAGGAATTCCAATATCACCATTTACTCATTTTAAATCTCAATATCTGTGTACATATATTAACCTCAAAGCCTCAGAGTGACATTCACAACATCAGAGGTTGAACTACCAGAACATCCTGTTATGAAGGTATAGAGAATAAACGATGGGTTTTTATGAATATATTTTTTATTATAACGTTTCAATCATGTGTTCCATCATATATCTAAGGATTATAATCTTTGACAAGATGAAGAATTTTTATAAATAAGTGTATTATTTACTTTCTGCTGGGAGAGAAACCCTCAAAGGGGTCCTCGTTATCAATGAAGCTTTAAAATTATCAATATGTTTATTTATTTATGCCCTATCATGTACCTTCCATTTATGTCCAATGCATCTTTAGTCAATAGTAATATTTTTTATTTATTTTAAAATTATTTTTTACACTTTTGCCATATGATGCCTGTGCTCACTGGAGAAAGACAGAGAGAGAAAAAATGAGAAATCATCCCCCAGGGGAGATGGCCATGCTGCAATCCCTTCTCTTCCATTCTCCTCTTGGGATTTTAGGCACCCCAGCACACACATAGTCTGAAGCTCAAACAATGGTTGACCATATGGGAGTCCAGCGCCTTAACCACCATGACACCAGCTGGCCACACCAGTAGCAATATTTTTAACTGTCTATTTCTAAATGTTATTTCTTGTTTTTTGTGCTGTTATTTTATGTATTTGCACATGTTTTTACTTATCTTCAGGTCTACATATTACTAGTGAATTATTTATTAGGGCTTAGTTGGTAGTTATGGACAAGACTGACGTGACAGAATGTGAAGCCATTATATAAGCCATAAGCAAATTTAGTACTTAATGACTAGGTAACAGAAGAGTAATTTTAGAGTTGAAAAATATTAGAAGCTACAAAATCAATTAAATTAAATTAATTGCATGAAAATCCATGACACATACAGCTAACTAGAAAGTGCCCTACTTTCACTTTTCCTCATGTCAACTATTCCCAATTAATTAGGGGAAAAAATTTAAAAACAATTGGTAGACTTAAAAGTTACCGATAGTCCTCAAACTACTCCTTCCTGCAGTAACAACTGGAGTAAGTAAAAAAAAGGCCAATCCCATAAAAAAGGGAAATGATGGCTACCATTAGTATCCTATAAACCTACACTACAAGAATTAGTACATAATAAATTATATTAGGTTACAACATATAATAGTAATCTTCACGTAGAAACCCATCATTCTGCAATGAAATAGAATGTGCTGAACAGATTATAGTGGGCAGAAAGAGCAAAATTAACTCACATAAAATTCATTGTCATTTGTAATTATAAAAACAAAAGATGTTGTAATGGCATTTGCAAGTAAGAGTGGGCAGGTGTTTACTGTGAGTAAGGCTGAAAAAAAATGTGATGCAGAACACTAGTTCAATTAATACTATCCAAATGTACAAGATTATATTTAGTAAAAATAAATTTCTAATTTATATGTTAAAGCTTTCCTAATAAATTAACTTTCAGAACCAATCCTTTATCCTAATTCCCTACTTGTCCCAAGCCTTCTGATACACAATTCAGCTGCCTATCAGC
>NW_006159625.1:2525009-2595113 GCF_000334495.1 Tupaia belangeri chinensis
CAGCGGGAATGAGGTGATTCCCATAGGCAACAGTTATTTTTGATGCTGCCAGCTATATTTCCCATGTTAATAAAGGCCATGGCATTCATGCTCACAAATTTACACTTCTGAAATTGTTTAATGCTAATCTTCTACTTGACAAAAGTATTGGCAAATTTGGAACATGCTGACTCCAAGAAGACAAAACTATGCCAAGTTTCTATCCAAAACAGCATGCATCTTCCTTATCCGACAATAATAGATTCATCATGAAAAACAATAGCAGAAATGATGTCTTTTTGCAATCTGGATAACACTTCAGACTAAGATTTTCTGATTTGAAATAATTTTACTTTACAGTCCAGTTAAATCAAAGGTAAAATGCAAACACTGTTAAATAAAAACAACATCCGTTTATATGCTTGAGATAAAGCAATTATTATAACCACCTCGTAGTTTAGTTGTTATTATTCCATTTTGTAAATGAGGAAAGTAAGGCACAGGGAGATAATTTGCCTCAAATCACAACACAGCTCTAAAATGAAAGAATCAAAATTTACACACATGTTCATCTAATATTAAACTCCATGATTTTGACTAATATACTGTGTTTGCTACCCTACATATTCATAAAAACTTGGGATAATAAAGGTGAAAATCATAGGTTCCTACAATAACATGACCAAACTCTATTTTTTTAGCTAATTAATTCTATGTTTAAGATCCTAGACAGTAATATTTCAACGTAACTGGGCTAATTTGAAGTCCTACACAACCATAAAGTTCTTTACTATTGTGATGAGTGAACGCTGGAAGTAGCCTCATTTTAGTACACTTAACAATTCAAAAGCTTCAATAATAGCTATGAAAACTCTAAGAGATGCTCATTAATAGCCGTAATAATATTTTCAAATTCTATGTCAACAATAGCACTCAAGATTTAAAAATTCAGTGAAAGTATGACAAATGTTACTAATAACTTACTTTGCAACCTCCGTGTCGGGCTCTCTCCGTGGAGCTGTCTCCGTGACATATATGGAGAAGGGTGGGGAAGTGGCAGTGAAGAGACATCATGGGTCTGAAGTTTGTACCAGTGTGGCTCATCATCTAATAATGCCGTTTCTAATTCAATTAAAATCTACAAGCCCAAGAGACAAAGGATATTATTCTCTTCAATAATGAAGAAAATCCCTTTCATGGTTTTATAACTGTTGCTGTGATAATAGTAGTAGTACTGTCCGATCAAAAGCAAGGTCTTTTAGATGTTGCAAAATTGTCAATATATTTTGACAACTAAATAAAAGATAAACTGTTACAACATTTTAATGATACAATAGTTTTAGGTATATAAGATATTAATTTTGTTGACTCTTGATCACTTAACTGCTGGAGGCTATTAAATTTTCTGTTACAGAAATGGCACTTTTTATTCAAAGCTTCTGTAATAACTAATTTTTATATGCCATTTTATAATTCAATAAGCATTTATTTTGGAGAGATTTTTGTTTGTTTGTTTGTTTGTTTTTTGCTATAGGGCGCATGCGCTCGCCAGAAAGACAGAGAGAGACAGAGAGATAGAAAGCAAGAAATCATCCCCTAGGGGGGATGGCCACGCCGCAATCCCTTCTCCATTCTCCTCTCGGGATCTTGGGCATGCACACACACGCACCCGGTGTGAGTTTAAGCCTCCGGGTCCAAGACTTGAACCGTGGTCGGCTACATGGGAGTTAAGCGACATAGCCATTATGCTAACTGCTGATCCCTCAATAAGCATTTTTATTTATACTCACTTATGTAACTTTTGTAAGAACTCTTAAGTAATGAGAAAAAAAATTAAAGTTCCTCCTATATATTAAGAATAATGCTATGTTATTTATGTTACTTAGAAAAAAACTACTGGCTTGGTTTATGATTTAAATTTTATAGATATAAATACCAATGCTATTGGTATTGTTTAAGGTCATATTAGGTTGTAAGTGAAAGAGGTGTAATATAAATCTGTTTGTCTTTAAACTCTATGCTCATCATATTATGCTGCTAAGGACCCAAAAGAGTAAAAAAGTAGATTTTTAATATGAACCATTCATAATCTAGATTCTATAAGATGAATGTTTTAAAACAGTACAAAAATAGTCTGTAGAAATAAACTATTTTCTTTTAAGATATTGTGCAAGTATGAATATCTGTGCTTCTGATTTTAAGAATTGCTATGTAAAGATAAATTACTATTTAGCTCCAGGACAAAAAGAAGCAAAACAGCTAAATTATTATTTTACTCTTTCTAAATATCCCCTAATCACATTCAATATTTTAATAATTACAATGCTCCAAACACTTACACACACACATATTTTCCTCAAGTTGCATTTTAGTATCCCACTTGATTGAAGAGAAAACTGAAGTATGGATTGGCTGAGTAACTTGCTCAGGAACAGGGGGAGAAAGTGGTAGTGACAGGAATGGTGACCCAGGTTGCTGGCTCCAGTCTCTGATCCTAACAACTGTGTTACCTTCTTTCAAGTGGTTTATAGGTTTATTACTCTCTGGTTCCTTATCTGACAACATTCATTTTAATATTTCTATATATTGTGGTTTTTCCCATAAATTGACCATTTAATTTACCCAGGAAAACTAACCACACTGGCTGAAGAAGTGCTTCCCATCTTGCCCCTCTCCAATTCATTCTCTGCAGTACAGCTGGAAATGTCAAGCCATTTGCTTTTTAAAATCTGTCATTGGCCCTTATCCATTATCCATTGGATAAATCAACATAATTTTCTTACATAATATGTTAAGAGACATGATTTGATGTCAGTTTAACCCAGTAAGTCATTTTCTTATCATTTCTTAGCCATTTCCCCTTCCAACTTCGATGCGATTACCCAACACCTTCTTGGTCCCTGAAGTTTTGTTATTCCTTCTGCGAGAATTTCAGTCTTCTTGGCTTTGTTACATTCCACTTTCTTCCTGGAGATGTCCGTTAACCATCTCCCCTCTCCTGCACAACAATTATGTAATCCTATTGCCTTTCCCTGTCTATAGCAATCAGCATGCTCTCTTATAATTGCTATGCATTGGTCTCCCCAGGAAATTGTAAATTCCTGTAAGTATAATACGTTTTTTTCACCTTTGAAGCCTCATTCTCTAGTATACTGGCTTTAAAATTAATAGTGAACAAATTAGTTGATCTACCAAACTGACCACGAATAAATGGTTGAACTATTTAGTAGTGATATAGTTGGTCAATAAACTAGCAATACTGTAACAACCTTATAAAACTAAGGAATATATTTGAGAAATAGAAACCAACTTTTATGATTTAACACTGAGATTTCTATAATAAGAATAAGCATATAGGGACCAAAAGACGGCCTAATGGTTACGTCAATGGACTCCCACATAGTCAACCACAGCTCGAGTCCTGGACCCCACCTCATCAACCCCCCACTTAAAATTTACAGCATGCACATATGTATGTGTGCCCAAAATCGTGAGATAATGAAGGAGAAATAATTGCAGTATGGCCATCCCCACCAGAGGGTAATTTCTCTCTTCTTTCTCTCTCTTTGTCTCTGGCGAGTACATGCACCCTATAGCAAAAAATCTCAAAAAAAGCATAAGCATATAAAAATTGTCACAAAATACTTAAAAATCTTGTTTTCTCTGATATTAATAGGTTTTGACTCAAAATCATGGCTATATTCATTCCATAAAAAAATTATGCTTTTTCAGATGGTCAAAATATAAAATTTGGGACCAGTAGTTGGCATAATGGCCACATCACTGGACTCCCATGTAGTTGACTGCGATTTGAGTCCTGGACCCAGTGGCTTAAACTCACTCCAGGCACGTGTACATACATGCCCAAAATTCCAAGAGGAGAATAAAGAAGGGATTGTGATGTGGCCATCCCCTCTGGTGGGTGAATAAATAAATAAATAAAATTTTAATGGTAGTACCCAGGGTGCCATGAAGAGTGTAAATGTTTAAAAATATATAGTTCCAGATACCTCTCCTAAGAATTCACTTTCTTCCTCTCGAACTCGAGCTTGATCCCAAAGGGTAATCTCCAGCATTCTTTCCCGAAATTCTCTTCGATGGACTGGAGAATAAATGAATGTTTGGTTCCATTTGGGTTCCAATGTTTTCTTTACTGTTTTGGTTCTTCTCTTGTTTTTATCACTATAAAGAAATATATATATATATATATATATAAATATATTTATATATATGAACTTATGAGCATTTTTAAATTGTCCTAAAATTACTAACTTGAAATTTCTCAGGAGAGAAGTCCTGTAAAGTTTTACTACAATATTTATCATGAAAATACATTAAAATATTAAAAACTTTAAAATTACTATTAAAATTGATTAGGTCTGTAACTATATCATACTCTATATTTTATAATAGGAATAGTTCCCCAAAAAAATCATGTTTTCCAATGATAGATGACTGAAACCTCATCTTCCTCAAAATCTATGTAAGACAAAGTAGAAAGTCTTAACTTCAAAATGTGTTAATATATTACCTTATGAGTGACCTTCCAAACAGAAATTAACCAGTAACCTTACACATACTATTCACAAACTACTGAATTCTTATTGTACAAAAAGATGACTAAATTGTCAACTGTCCAGTCCCAGACCCAGCTGCTTGATAAATATTCTAGGTATGTATGAAAGTGTGGCCAAAAATACCAAAAGAAGAAATAGAGAAGAAGGAATTGTGGTGTGACCATCCTTCATGAGAGGTGGTGCTTTCTCATTTTTTTTCCTCTCTCTCTCCCTTGCTCTCCTTCTGTCTTGCTCCATCTCTCTCTGGTGAGTGCACCCACCCTACAGCAAATTAAATAAAAAATACTAACTGATAATGAATTTTGCTAATACACAGGGAAAAGGTATTAAGTAACCTATCCTTATTCATTTTAGAGGATTGGTGGAAAAACAATTTTGCAAACCTGTGTAGAAATTTTTATCTTTGCAGATAAACAACAAGTGAAACTATACATAAGAATAGCTAAATAAAAAAATCGGAAAAATGACAAGAACTATGATGTATAATCTCATTCTCTCCCACCCTTTTAAAATTTTAACAGGTGTTTATTTAGTATCTACTTTATTCCATTGACAAAAGAATGAATTCTGAAATAAAATTCTTTCCATGGATGCCAGGAAGAAAAGATTTAACAGAAGCATTACTGTCTAATTTAGGAATTTATGCCAAAATCTGAAAGGGAACAGTAAACCATTAATTTCTTAAGGACTAAAAATGTTCTTAGACAAAAAATGACTATTTTAGAAGAGATTTCTGTGTTGAGTAGAAAGAGGGGGAGATAATCCTCTTCTAGTTAAACCTAACATACACAATTACAAATCAAATACCTACGACTACAATTTAATAAGGCAACTTAGTGTGTACCAATGCACTGATTCAGAAAAGCAAACATTAATAATAACCATATCTTCAGTAAGTTAAATAATGAGATTTTTTTCCTAGAAGTATAACCAAAGCCTTCAGAACCAGCTCATTCTGTATAACTCAAATAATAAAAAGATACTAAAATATCTAAAAATTAAGATCAATAAGCATGCTCTAGAAATATTTTAAATAACAGCCTAATGATAATAAAATAAGTAATTATCTCTAAAAACATCATTAAATTGTTGAGAATATAGTTAATTTTTTTCAATTAAAATTCAACCAAAAGCTTTTCTATTTATTCTCATGTTATAGATACAGTTGGTTTTCATTAAATTTAACTTAGTAACAGCACAAAAACTTGATGTTTTTATTCAAAAATTTTTTAAAAAAGCAATATACATACTTTGACTGATAGCTAACTTTACATCAAGATTTAAAAAAGAGGGACCAGCAGATGACATCATCGTTACGTCACTGGACTAGAAATGCATGTGTGCCCAAATCCCCGATAGGAAACTAGAAAAGAAGGAATTGATTGCAGCATGGCCATCCCCCACACCCAGGAGTGATTTCTCTTGTCTCTGTTTCCGACTCTCTGGAGAGAGGATGTGCCCTATAGAAAAATCTCTCTAAAGAAAAAAATTAAAAAAGAGTGGATGGTGCACCCAATTACAAAATAAGTGTTTCTTTTCAAAGGTATGAGTAAGTATACACTACATTCTTGTGTATTTATGAAAGCATAAATGGGAATACAGCGTTTTCCATGTGTTTTGATCATGGCACTCCGAGGATGCTTAGACTAAACCCTTGAGTCCTCTAAGAAATCAAATGGCTTCTTCACTAAAATGGTAAGGTATTCTGACCAAGACATTTGTTATTCAACTGAAATTCAGGCTTTATTAACAGCTCTTATTAGGATGTCCTTTTTCCCCATAATTCAATGTGTATCTCTCTCTGAAAGACAACCTAAGTTGTTAGAGAACAATTTCTTTCCAGAAAACTGTAAAACTAATTTATATAGTGCGTGGTTTCTAATAACTTTAGATGTTGTGGCACTCCAACATATTATGAAAAAATTTGTTATATAACTTTCACTTCAAAATATGTATCAAATAAAATGTAAGACATGTGTTAACCATCTGCTTCCTTTCCTTTGTCTTTTCACTTGCCGAGACTATTCTTTATAATAGTTGATACTCTGCTACTGGTACTCAACGCAATCCTGGTAACTTTCTTTTTTTTTTTTTTTGGAGAGATTTTCGCTATAGGGCGTGTGTGCTCGCCAGACAGACAGAGAGAGACATTAGATACAGAAAGCGAGAAATCACCCCCCAGGGGGGATGGTCACGCCGCAATCCCTTCTCCTCCATTCTCCTCTCGAGATCTTGGGCACATACGCACACGCACCCGGCGTCAGTTTTAAGCCACCGGGTCCAGGACGTGAACCACGGTCGACTACGTGGGAGTCCAGCGACATAGCCATTACGCTAACTGCTGGTTCCCAATCCTGGTAACTTTCTACTTGAACTAAGTAAATGAAGGTCCAAAGTGTTTGAACATGTTTAAAAACTTAAGATCTCAGCTGTGGGCTGAATCCATAGCATAGTGTGTAAGCATGGTGCATATGGAGGTGGAGTCCACATGGCCTACGGCAGTTAGAATCCTGGTCCAGTACTTTGAAAAACATTTTCTAGGATAGGAAATGTGTGTGTATGCATGCCCCCAATCTTGATGGATGGAGAAATGGAGAAAAAGAGATTGTGACATGACCATGACTCCATCTCTATCTCTTTCTCTCTGTGTCACAAGTGTGCATACCCTCTGGCAATTAACAACAAAAAAGAAAAAGAAAAGAAATAAGATACATCTACAGTCAGCCACTTTCAACTTGAGGAAAAAATGTCCAGACCTTGCATCACTCTGTTGTGGAAGCCAGATATGATATGTAGGGGGAAAGGTAATTAGTATCATTGCTTCCTTCTTTGTCATGAAACCTATGGAATAGTTTATGTTTTTATGCACCTGAAATTAAGAGTGATTAGATTATTTACAATAGTTCTCCAATACTAATTTCTCTATAAATTAGGGAGTTTAAATTATATTTACTAGAATAGAAACAAAACAAATAATGTTTGGAGAAGCTGTTTAAGTGCCCTTCAAGTTTCCTTGACAATGTGGAAGATGAAATAGAAAACACACTTATTAATTTTAATTTTATATAATAGAGAGACATAATATCTTAAGAGAATGTAGTCATTGTAAGGAATACATTAAGTACTTTATAGTACTATTTCCAGGTTTTTGACTCTCTAGTTTGGTTTAAAGATTTTATTTTTTAAAAAAACTATTTATTTAATTTTATTTATTGTTATTATCATTTCCTATAATGCACATATAGCTCACCAAAGAGAGAGAGACAGAGATAGAGAAAGCAAGCTGCCAGGTCCAAGACTCAAACCACAGTTTGTCATATGGGAGTCCAATGCCTTAACCACCACATCACCTGCTGGTCCCTAAATATTTTGTTTTAAGAAGAATAATTTGTAATAATTTTGAAAAAAAAAGAAGTTATTTAAGAATTCACACAGGGGCTGGTAGGTGGCATGGAAGTTGAGGGCACTGGACTCCCACATGGCCAACCATAGTTTGAGTCCTAAACCTGGCAGCTTGCTTTCTCACTTTCTCTGTCTCTCTCTCTCTCTCTCACTCTGTCTCTCTCTTGTAAAATTAAAATAAATAAAGTAAAATAAAAATTCTTTTAAAAAATAATTCACACATGGCCTTTATTTTAATAAATATCCAATAAAATAATATATAAAATAAACATTTAATATAACTTTTAAAACAATCTCAAATATTTATTATCAACTACTTTAATTCTAAGGATTGTTATGCTTGTTAAATCTCATAAGCATTTGACTGGTACGACAACAAAGTAAAGCAACAGAATTAAAATATCCATAACTATTAACATTTTCCCACTTATTTTGAGGAACATGTATTTTTGTTTCATATCCTACCTTCTGTCTGGAAGAAAGTAAATTTTAACATAAGGATTTCTTGGCCTCCCATCTTCCCTGGAAGGGAGATCCTTTGCTCCCAAAATTGTAACTATTAATTGGTGACCAACCTTGTCAAACCATAGTTTTATCTGAAAAGCAAAACAATATTTATTTATCAGTTCAAATATATATTACAAAAACATGTTTACATTTCCAACCTTTACCCCATCCTCATATACTAATATTAATTCTGAATATAAATTTTACTTAGACTGCAGTTAGTTAAAATAAGAGGATATACTATAATAACTTCAATGAATAAAATAATTAATTCAGATGTTCAATTTCATTGATAAGTCACTTGGATTTTTATTATCCTAATATGATTGCTTACTAAGTTGTGCATAATAATTACATTACTGTAATTAAGGACTTTATATACAAATTTTGCTCTGTCTTTCCTTACAAAAATCACTATAGTTCATTTTGATTCCCCTGCAAATGGAGAAAAAGAGATTGTGACATGACCATGACTCCATCTCTATCTCTTTCTCTCTGTGTCACAAGTGTGCATACCCTCTGGCAATTAACAACAAAAAAGAAAAAGAAAAGAAATAAGATACATCTACAGTCAGCCACTTTCAACTTGAGGAAAAAATGTCCAGACCTTGCATCACTCTGTTGTGGAAGCCAGATATGATATGTAGGGGGAAAGGTAATTAGTATCATTGCTTCCTTCTTTGTCATGAAACCTATGGAATAGTTTATGTTTTTATGCACCTGAAATTAAGAGTGATTAGATTATTTACAATAGTTCTCCAATACTAATTTCTCTATAAATTAGGGAGTTTAAATTATATTTACTAGAATAGAAACAAAACAAATAATGTTTGGAGAAGCTGTTTAAGTGCCCTTCAAGTTTCCTTGACAATGTGGAAGATGAAATAGAAAACACACTTATTAATTTTAATTTTATATAATAGAGAGACATAATATCTTAAGAGAATGTAGTCATTGTAAGGAATACATTAAGTACTTTATAGTACTATTTCCAGGTTTTTGACTCTCTAGTTTGGTTTAAAGATTTTATTTTTTAAAAAAACTATTTATTTAATTTTATTTATTGTTATTATCATTTCCTATAATGCACATATAGCTCACCAAAGAGAGAGAGACAGAGATAGAGAAAGCAAGCTGCCAGGTCCAAGACTCAAACCACAGTTTGTCATATGGGAGTCCAATGCCTTAACCACCACATCACCTGCTGGTCCCTAAATATTTTGTTTTAAGAAGAATAATTTGTAATAATTTTGAAAAAAAAAGAAGTTATTTAAGAATTCACACAGGGGCTGGTAGGTGGCATGGAAGTTGAGGGCACTGGACTCCCACATGGCCAACCATAGTTTGAGTCCTAAACCTGGCAGCTTGCTTTCTCACTTTCCCTGTCTCTCTCTCTCTCTCTCACTCTGTCTCTCTCTTGTAAAATTAAAATAAATAAAGTAAAATAAAAATTCTTTTAAAAAATAATTCACACATGGCCTTTATTTTAATAAATATCCAATAAAATAATATATAAAATAAACATTTAATATAACTTTTAAAACAATCTCAAATATTTATTATCAACTACTTTAATTCTAAGGATTGTTATGCTTGTTAAATCTCATAAGCATTTGACTGGTACGACAACAAAGTAAAGCAACAGAATTAAAATATCCATAACTATTAACATTTTCCCACTTATTTTGAGGAACATGTATTTTTGTTTCATATCCTACCTTCTGTCTGGAAGAAAGTAAATTTTAACATAAGGATTTCTTGGCCTCCCATCTTCCCTGGAAGGGAGATCCTTTGCTCCCAAAATTGTAACTATTAATTGGTGACCAACCTTGTCAAACCATAGTTTTATCTGAAAAGCAAAACAATATTTATTTATCAGTTCAAATATATATTACAAAAACATGTTTACATTTCCAACCTTTACCCCATCCTCATATACTAATATTAATTCTGAATATAAATTTTACTTAGACTGCAGTTAGTTAAAATAAGAGGATATACTATAATAACTTCAATGAATAAAATAATTAATTCAGATGTTCAATTTCATTGATAAGTCACTTGGATTTTTATTATCCTAATATGATTGCTTACTAAGTTGTGCATAATAATTACATTACTGTAATTAAGGACTTTATATACAAATTTTGCTCTGTCTTTCCTTACAAAAATCACTATAGTTCATTTTGATTCCCCTGCAATACTGAGTGCAGAATAAGTGCTCAAAATGAATTGTAACTTGTTTATATGACATCATAGGGGATGTTCAAGTTAAGTGTTTTACATTATTCTGTAGCAAAAGATATTACAACGATTATAAGCAAAGGGAATTTACTAGTAGCTTTAGTCAATACATTTTTTCGGATTGTACTTAAAACTATAACTTCATCTTATTAAAACTTTCTTACTCAAACATAAAATATCTTTCTCTTTTGTGAGGCAAAGGCATCACGCCCTCAGAATAATGAGAATATATTTTCTAACTTGAGAAAAAGAGAGCGTGAATAATTTCCCTATGCCATAATTACTGATTGGAACTTCACATCCAGCTGCTGCATTCATTTGATTTAACAATTATTGCCTCCCACATATATACCTCCCACTTTCACATCTAGCTAGCTGACTCTGTTACATCAGGATTTATAATAACTATGGCTCTGATTCACATCTTTGTTCAGAACTCAGCATACATCTCTAACTGCTGTCTTGAAATGGAAATAGAACCAAAAACATGGAATTTTAGAATAACAGGTAAAAAGCAATTATGGTGATATAAAAATGACTGGCAATTCAGTTCCAATGCATTTTATATTTTCAAGAGAGATTTCTGCTATCGGCATGTGCGCTCAACCAGTGACAAAGACAGAAAAAGAAAGTGAGAAATCATCCTGCACAAAGAATGGCCATGCCGCAATACTTTCTCCTCCATTCTCCTATCTGGACTCTTATTTGTACACACATGTGTACAGTGTGAATTTAAAGCCACCATGTCCGAGACTCAATCCTTGTTCAGTGCCTTTAGCACTGCGCCACCAGCTGGCCCCACAGTTCCAATTCTAATACGGCTATTGTCAAGTCTCTTACTTCATATCCTAAATAATGAGAGATTGAGCAACTTTCAAGTCAGAAGAGGTACTGGTAATCCCATAAAGTAAACAAAATTATTTCTGTCCCCCCCCCTTTTTTTGCCAAATAAAATCATCCCTTCTATAGAAATTAGAGTAAGAAATACGCAGTTTTTTAAATTTTAATCACTAACTTTGATGCTGTGTTAAGTCTTTATGTAAAATGCAGGTGACATCTTGCTATCGCATAACAATAAGTTTTCCTAATAGAACCGAGCACAAAATTACACCCTAGACAAGGGTTTCTTGACTGTGGTTAACACACCTCATACTGGGCCAGCAGAAGACATAAATTGCTGGACTCTACAGCTGATCTCTATTCAAGTCTCAAATCCAGTGACTTCAAAATTACTCTGGTCATGTGTGCATGCGTGCCCAAGATCCCAGGAAGAGAATGGAGGAGAAGGGATTGTAGAGTGGCCATCCCCCATGGTGGGTGATTCCTTACTATCTTCTCACTCTCTCTGTCTCTCTGTCTCTCTCCCTGGCAAGTATATGTGCCCTGAGGCAAAATCCTCTTTAAAAAAATAAAGCTTCATACAACAAAGTTATTTAGGTTATATATTAAAAGTGGAAAATTCTTGGGGTCCCCTTCACCTACTGAAATAGCTTTCCCAGTCCTTGAAAGTTTGAGAACCACTGTCTAAGAGATCAACTATCTCAAAGAAAAAAGTCCCTAATATTTGAAAAGTTCTAGTATTTGTCTATCCAACAATCTCTTAGAGCAACAATACAGAGAAGGAAAAGAGAGGAACAAGAGTATAAACTATCTGACAAAAGATATGAGGGGAAAACAAAGAAAGATAGGAATGCAAGTGTCTCATTGTATATGAGATGAAAGAGATGTTGTAGACAGTGTCATGATTCCTCTGCGATGTGTGACCAAGACCAGATTAGTTTGTACGGTTTTCTCAATTTTTTATCAGTTATAAAAAGCTTATAGTGTTATTTTTCCCAAGATACTAAAAATCCTTTTCTGAGGATCATGACATGAATCCACCTCATTAGCCACCTCAAGGAGAAAAAGATTCTAAAATGCTAAAAAAAATCTTTTCTGATAAAATTTACATTTAAAAAATAAAAATACCATAATCATTATTATGAGACTAAGCAAAAAACTCAATGGAGTGAATTATTTATATTGGTGATAATTTTTTTGAGAGTTTGGGACAAAGCATTTGTCACCTTGTCCACAGGCAATATTATTGCTCTTTTAAAATGATTAAAGCTAAACACTAAAGAGATATTTCAAAAGCCTGGCACAGTATTCTTTTCAGATTTCTCTATGCCATTAAAAACCAAAAAATATCACTAATATCCATTTCACATACAAACATATATTAGAAATATGGCTTTTATACTTTTGTAATAATATGATATTGTTTATTAAATTATACTTCATAAATATATAAATATTAAAGTAGATATAAAACAGGAATATATTACTTTTACTGATTATCTGATTGAAATGATACTTTTTAATAAACTACATAAAATTTGGTGTTTGATTAGTAGTCCTTATTTTTATTTATATTGTAAGACTAGCATTGAAGTTTTTAATAGATATCCTTTCACCTCAGCAGAATTATTATATTAGCTAGATTATTTTATCATGTTCCTAAATTTTTTATCCATGCATTTTAAATAAATAAACTATAGCTATTAATTACACAAGATATAACAAATATAGCTCCATAAATCTAATCTTGACATACTTCTTGTTCTACCTCAATTTCATTTTAAAAGTCTTGGTATCATTTTGTCTTAATATAATATTATTCACACTTTACTATGTAACCATTTTTAATTTTCCTAAGTATAACCAGAGGATGATAAGGAAATATTTTATATTAATTAGAATAACTTTAATTTTTATCATTTAAGCAAAATAAATATTATTTAAACCAACAAGTTTTTTTAAAAAAAACATGCAGCAAAGCAAGGAAAGCATAAAACTACATTTTAAAACACTATATTTACATAACCTTATCATATAAGAATTTCCTAATGAAAAGAGGCAAACAACTTGTACCCAAATATCACAATACAATTAAATGGAATTATAATTACGAAAGACAACCAAAATGAGCCCAAAACATTTTATTTGGATTGTGGTTTTATTCTTTCAAAATAATATACTTTCCAAAAGTTGAACTTTATATGTAATATTCATAAAATTCATATTTTGAGTAAGGTACAAATTTATTTGCCAGTCTCCTCAAGGATTTATTGCTTGGAAAATGCAAGAAGATGTGGATGTTAAGTGAGATAATGAATGATTTAAAGAGACAGCAACCTTAGTGAAATGAAAAATATTAACAATATAAAATTAGTTATTTCTGTAAATGTTACATATATATGTAAAATCTACATGAAATCTACATTAAATGCCACTATAAGTTTTAGTATTTAGTTCATCATAAAAAAATCACTAACAAAGATTGTCTCTTTAAATTTTTATTCAGTATTCTAATCCCCATGCAGAATTTTACAAGCTGGCTCATAAAATGATTTGAAAGTCAATAATATGGTTTGGAGCAACATACCAAAAAAAGTTTTCCTACTACGCATTTTCCAAAAACATACAAATAAGGGTTAAAACACAACTTCAGTTTCTATCAGGCAGACAAGGCCTTTACCTGAACCCTAGGAACAAAAGGCGTTGTTCTTCTACTAAGGCTTTGGCTCTGGTAAGCAAAATTAAAGAAAAAAGCAATAAAACAAAACCAAAAAGGACAACACGCTCAAACTAAAACACCAAAAGTAAAAACAAACACATACAACTATCCCTTAAATACAATTTTCTATGACAATATTCATCTAAATTAAGTGCTTCAATGTAATAAATAAATAAAATTCCCAACTGCTAAAATACATAAAAACTTCACAAAATATTAGAATATATTTAATCATATTTTTTAAAAGTAGCCAATATAACAGGAATTAAGACTAAATTAAAGTAACATTCGGGCTCATATATTCTGTAAGAATGATTCTAAGCATAACCTAGGCATGAAAAAATTTCAGTATTACCATTGAACCCACTACATAGAAAAAGCAAAATAAAAAATTTAAACGGAAATGCATTATATAATTATCAATAAAAAGCCATCTGCATAAGTAATTGTATGAATTCTCCAAAATGAAATTAATATAATCACAGTCCAAAAAATATAAGCCAACTCACATTACATTTTCTGAAAAGAATAAACGCATTATGATAGAAGTCTGCTTGGATGCCCTGGGTTAATTAGTTGACCCATACTTGAAGATCCTATACCAAGTTCTAGTACTTAAACACAATCTTCAGACATTTATTAAGTTCATTGCTAGTCACACCTATTAATGACAGGATCTCATTTCTTTTTTACTTATACCATTCTCTATGTTTTTCAGGCCTCATTGACAGTTTACTCCAAGTTTATTGTCTCATGATATCTCAAACAACCCTAGGAAATAGTTTATTATTCTCAATTTGCAGATGGAAAACAGACACATAAAATGGGACTAAAAGAAGGCTTGGAACCAGTTCTCGGTCATCTGAAAAGCCAGGCCTGATAACAGGTGCCTGCAGTATTAGCTACTCAGGAGGTGAGGAAGGAGGATCACAACATAGCAAGAATATGTCTAATAAAAAATAAATAAATGAATAAATAATTTTAAACAGAGGCTAGATACACTTGACCATACTCAAACAAAAAAAAAAAAGAAGAAGAAGAAGAAAGAAAGAAAGAAGAAAGAAAAACAAGATAGAGCAGAAATAGAGCCAATTCTAATTAAATCACTCTATTTCAAATTCTCAGAATAAAATCAAATATCTTTTCTCTTCTGGCTTACTTTGTTTTCATTTCAGTTTGCAAAAGACACCAGAATAATCACAATGTTGTGTCTTTGCTCAGGCATGTCAACAGTTTAATGAGCAACAAAATCAGATGCTTATCAAAGTTTGGGAATGGATTTCAAGGCATTTAATTCTGTTTCTCCCACTAACATTCCATCCTTCATGTTTCTTATGGATATCTGTCTTGTTTACTTCAAAGTCATAAACAGATAAAGATTTCTGTCTTTTCCATTGCTATATAAAAATAAACAATGAGTACTAGGAAGATTGGCCCGTTTGAACTATCATTGGACAGGCACTGTTTAAGACATAAATCTAATATCCAAAGGAAAGAAGACCTCAAAAACAGACTATCTCAATCATGAGTCCTCTTTCTCTTTCTCTATACAAACCTAAGCCATGTTCATTTCTGTATGAAGAAAGTGTCGAAGGAAGAAAGAAATTTTCAGACATGGAGTGTCTAGAAAGTACTGTAGAATAGATTTTATTTTCCCTGACCTGCTCTCTTTTAGACCAAAAATACCAAAGTAATGCACTATTTTTATAAGCAAATATTACTTCATGAAGATATTTACTTTAAAAGAAATTATATTTTCACATATATTAGTACCTTAAAGCAAATATCTTTCTATAATCTCAAAAAAAAAAAACCACTCACAGATTTCTGATTCTTCTCAAATCTGTGTCATTTAAACCCTAATCTTCACCTATCAGTTCATACACTAAATGTGGCTATTAAAACATTTTTGTGTTGGTAGTTTTTTTAAATGGACACTTTTAAAGTGTACAATTCAGTGACATTTGGTGTGTTTATAATGCTATGCCATCATCACCTCCCTCTCATTTCAAAACTTTCTCATCACCCTAGAAGAACACCTGACCTTTAAGTAATCCCTCCCACTTTTTTCCCTTTCATCATCCCTTGGCAATCACTAAGATGCTTTCCATCTCTATAAATTCTGGATAATTCACACAGGAATGGTAAAATACTGTGATGTTCCACTATAATTTATAATTAATTTTAACTAATTTATTTTAAGAATGAACAATCTGATAATATCAGTAACAATCTGGGCTGCATACGAAAAAAGACTGTATGTACATTTATACACAATTTATTTTGCATTGTTAATATCACGTCCTACTATTTACTACACTACTATCTTTTGGAGATTCCTTCTACACTATTCTAGAATAACAAAGTTAAGACAATGACAATGAGGTATAAAAAGTAAAAACCCAATGGGAAAAACCTTCGTTTATAGAAATTTTAAAACAGCTATAGAGTTTTTAAGGGTATATAAAGAGCACATATCAATTTTTAAGATACTTATTCCTTTAAGTGGGATATTTATAGTTTTACTAAAAATGGAATGATAAAAATATTAAGAAAATTTGGGGAAATTACAATCATAAGTCAACTATACATATAATCATCGGCAGAATTAATTGTGTAATACATATATTCTTATAGAAAAAACAATTGAGTCTTTTCTTACTTTTAAAAGAACTAAAAGCCATATTTTATCTTTCCACTCTATCAAAAAACTATAAATTAATTTAAAAATATTAAGAATTACAAAAGTAATCCTCTGAAAGGGGGAATTGCTGAATTTCTGAAGAGCACAATAAAAAAACGGAATCAAAATAAGGAATGCTGTCACCAGAAAGGCTAATATATAGTCCGCAAAGCATAAAGCAGAGTGCATGCTGATTTTCTAACCAAATATATTAATGGCACTTTCATGATTATGCCCTAGAATAACAATCAGCAGCACAATTCAAGCATGAAGAGAAAATAAATTGCATACTTTAAAAAAAAAATCAATGGCCTTGAGCATGAAAATGAAAATAACAAATTTGCATTACATGAGCTGACACACATATATTAGGAAGATCAGCTCACATACTATATAAAATTCTCTTTGTTCTCAGATACTTGCAATGCCATGATTTTATAAGCAAAGTGTAGGTCCAAGTAAAATCTCACAATAAGCAAAAAAGCCCAAAGGTAGAAGAGAAAAAAAATAGAAATTGTTATGCTGCCTTGTGACTTCACAGTACTTTCATGGAACTATGGTCTATATGTACAAAGATGTTTTTCCAAACTCTACATTGTTAGAGCAAACCAAAATTGTCTGGGGGCTGGTAGAGATAAAGTTAAATATAAAGGGAAATAATATATATAAAAGGGCATTTTATTTTTTTTGCCCAGATCAGAGAATGAGAATAGGGCCGGCCTGTATCTACTGGTTGAGAACTAGTTCACACAACCATCATGGTTAGAACATTACTCTGATGGTTTAAAAACATGCCAGGCACATGTGTGTACGTGTGCCCAAACCCTGATAAGGTGGAGAAATGGAGGAGAAGGGACTATGGCTTGACCATACTCCATTGGAGGGTACTTTCTCCCTCTTTTTCTCTCTGGCATTCTTTGGTGAGCAGAACAGATATACCCTCTAGCAATTGAAAAAAGAAAAAGGAACAAAAATTAAATTAGTAAGTTACAATAGCATAAAAACCAGTCTAATTTGTTCACTTATATTCCCAGTGACTGGAATTATGTCTGAGCTGGGGTCAGAACTTAATGCATACTTCACAATTAGACAATTAAAATTCAATTTGATAAAAAAAAAATTTGGAGAAAAATTTGGGAAATAAATATCAAAACTCCTAAGATTTACCCTTCATATTGCAATTTTACCTGGAAAGCTGTCTTAACAAAAGAATTTTCACTTAATAAAAATATAAAATATGTACATTCATAAATTCCTTTAACATATTTAATTATAATAATATAAATTAGAAATAAGCAATACATCCTATAATGGCAAATTAAGTTAAATGAAGTACTAAATAGCTAATGAAACATTTTTAAGAGGAATTTTTAAACTCAGGAAAGGGAAATAATATATTCTAAGTGAAAAAATAGAATATAAACTAGTATGTACAGATATATCCTAATTTTGTTTAAAACTTTATATATATGTATATTTAATATGTCTATATATAAAATATATGTGTGTATGTGTGTGTGTGTATATATATATATATGAATGGTAATTTTTTGGGGGGGAGAGGTTTTTGCTATAGTGCGCGTGCTCTCGCCAGACAGACAGAGAGAGAGACAGAGAGACAGAAAGCGAGAAATCACCCCCCAGGGGGGATGGCCATGCCGCAATCCCTTCTCCTCCATTCTCTCAAGATCTTGGGCACACACGCACACGCGCCCGGCATGAGTTTAAGTTGGGACATAAAACGCGGTCGACTACGTGGGAGTCCAACGACATAGCCATTACACTAACTGCTGGTCCCATGAATGGTAATTTTTTAATGTTAGGTGATTACAGGTGCTTTTTCTTCTTGGTGCTTTCATGATTTTCCATAAAAAAATATGTGTAACATTAATACCATTACTTTTTTATTTTAAGAGAGATGCGGGTGCTTGCCAAAGAAACAAAGAGAGAGAAAGCAAGAAATCACCACCCCCCCTCCCCCCCGGGAGGATGGCCACTCCACAATCCCTTCTTTTCCAGCGGGATCTCAGAATTTTGGGCGCACACACACACACACACACACACACACACATACACGTGCCTGGCGTGAGTTTTAAGCTGCCAGATCCAGGATTCAAACCATGATCTACTATGGGGGAGTCCAGCGACCTAACCATTACGTTATCTGCTAGTCTCCCATTACTTTTTTAATATGTTGGTGAGGTATGTGTGTGTATGATTTCAAAACAAATGCAGCTAAAAGTTTTGCTATCAATAGAATAGTGGAACTTATCCCTTCCAGGTCATAAGAAACTAAGAAAATGGTAGATATTTTAATTCATAGTTACATGGATTTTAAATCAAAATCATTTCTAAATCTAAAGACTTTAACTTTACATCATTATATATATTTAGAAGTGGAACTTTTTTTAATTTTGTCAAAGAGCATATATGTATCCCAGAGACAGAGAAAAGAGAAAGAGACAGAGAGCGGTAGAGAGAGGAGGGGAAAGCACCCCTCAATGGGGTGTGCTCACATAACAGTCCATTCTCTTACATTTATCTATCCTGTTGGGATATGAGCCAGGGATGTTTCTTTCAGGCTCCCAGTGCCAGGATTTAAACTACACCGCAGGCCATGTAGGATCTAGCTCCCTTAACCAGTAGGCCACAGGGCCAGCTATAAATAAAATTTTTAAGTTTATATTTCTCCCAAATATTTAATGGCCTTATTTTCTATGATATTAACTTTGAACAAAGAAAAAAAAAGCTAAATTTGAAATTTATCTAAATCCCTGCAATATGCTCCTCATTCTTTCCTCCTAATTAAGTTTTTAATAGGACCTTAGGATTTCAAATGAGATAACAATGCAGTATTTATTTATTAGGGAACTATAACTTGCACTCCCCCCTCCACCAATACCACACACAAATACATGCATACATACAAACACACATGCATTCCTTTATGTATTGTCATCGTCCAGATGCCCATAGCATTAATTAGAGTTGAGCTATATAAAAGAACTCCAATACTAAGAAAAAATAACTGTTAACATTAATTAGCATTTTCAAGAAGGCAAAAGAAAATATATATATGCAACTACAAATGACAACATTTGTGTAAGAGAGTCAAAATGTGTAAGAGAGTAAGTAGAAAGATGCTACTTATTGTGGAGAATGGAAAAAAAGCCACTGTCTTCAAATGAAAAAGTTGATTCTGTTTATGAAAGAGAAAAGAAAAAAAAAGACATAATGGAAAGAAATCATTTTAGTGAGACATTTACAATCTCCCAATAGTATCTCATCTTTTTTCTTGCTTAGTTTTTCCGGTATTGCTACCTTTGTGGTACAAATAATTTCAGGAAAGACACATCTCAATATTTTTTCAATAATTTTTAATAATTTAATTTTGCTTACACATCCCATAAATCTATTTAATTAATAAAAACACTTCAGGAAAAAAATCAAACACTATCCTCTTCCCCCCAAAAGGAAGAAATTTCATAGCTAGTTTAATAACAAGTTCTTCTTTTATTCTTAAAATATTAAGATGCCTTAATTTTTAATTCTTACATTTTTCATCCAAAATTCAATGTCTATATTTTGAGAACATAGTTCTTTAATACACACAAAATTTCAATTTAATAATCACTAGCATTATTGGCAATATTAGCCTGTATGTTTCACAAATAAAATGGGATAAGTTTAAATATTGGGTCATTGAAAAAGTCATGACATATTTTTCTATGTTTTTCTATGCGAAAATGCATCATGACTTTTCTGATGACCCAATATACTTATATTAAATTATTTAATTAAAAAATGACAACATAAAATAATAAAAAAGTGAGGAATTAAATTTGCATAACTGAAATTTTCAACTTTTATTTTATTAGAAAATGTTCAAATTAGGGATCATTTAATGTGAAATCACCTGATATATTCAGTAATCGAGTATAATATTTCCCACTCATTGGGTTTTGTTAACTGACAAAAACATCTCAAGTATCACTGTATTTCAGGGCAATATTCATACTCCAATGATTACTATGAAATCTGGTTCAAATTTATCTTCGGTTTAAAACAGGAAAAATATATAACTATAAATATTTACATTTATCTTAAATACTATCTTTACATACTGCAAAATTTTATTTCTCTTATAAAAATCTATGACAATTTATGGTCATGTTAACATATTATGCAAAAACCATGACCTTGAATTTTGGAATAATTATTAAAGTAAAAATGGGTCTAAAAATCATCATAAAATCCAACTCATTAAACTCCAGAAAACTTAACTCTAATAAAGAAAATACTATGATACATAACAAAACTGAATTTTAATTAATTAAATAATTAAGAATGAGAAAGTTGATGTTAAGGCAGAATTATATTCCAGGAAGAATTTGGTTTGCAAAAAACTACCATCATATTTTAATACACTGTTTGATATTCTGAAAAAAAATTAATGTAGTGATTACATACTGAAAGTTGTCCAGATAAGAACTGTGGAACATCCCTCAGCATGCCAGGACTCATGGGAGAGGTAACGGAAATAGAAGGACGGTCCATTTTTTGAGATTCAAATGAGCTAGAACCTGAAATGATAATTAGATACAACAAATAAAAACAACGGCTCTTCACAACATATAATAAATTTATCATGTATCTATAAATTATTTACTTTTTCAAATGGCCACAAACTCATTATGCAAACTATTTTCTTAAGCTACATAATTTCTCAATGTCCCAATATTCTTAGAGACTTTGTTTTGTTATTAGTTTTTAGAAGCATAGTCCAGCAGGTGGAGTGGTGGTTAAGGCACCGGACTCCCACATGGCCAATCGTGGTTAAAGTCCTGGACTTGGCTTACTTTTGGGATGAACAATTGGCGTAATGTCTATGTCAGTGAACTCCCATGTAGTTGACCGCAATTGGAGTCCCTGACCCAATCAATGGCTTAAAGTTATGCCAGACGTGTGTGCCCAAGATCCTGAGAAAAGAACGGAGGGGAAGGGATTGTAGTGTAGCCATCCCCTTTGGGGGGAGGGGGGAGTGATTTCTCACTTTCTGTCTCTCTGTCTCTCTCTGTCTTTCTGACGAGTGCACACGCCCTATAGCAAAAACCTTTCAAGAAAAAAAAAAAAGCACAGTAGAATTTAGGGATTATAATAGCAATGGTGAGCCATCATTTTATGTGCCAATTTAAAAAGAGACAGTAATATAACTGATACCATCTGCTGGTCCCATAATAGCCAGATTTTAAAACTATCTCCTCAAAACAGTCCTACATAGCACCCAATTTCTCTAAAAGTAAAAGCTAGAGTCCTTATAGTGGCTTGTAAAGCCTGTACAGTTTCGCCGCCCATTGGTCCTCGACCCTTGTTCCGACCATTCCATTCTCCCCACTGCCCACTCTATTCAGCCATACTGGCCTCTTCCATTTCCTTAACTATCTTAGGCTATCCAGCCTAAGAGTCACTGCCCTGGCTGGTACTGTACCTAGAAAACTTTTCCCCAGATAGTCCACTCTTTCTAATGTTGGCTCCAGTCCTTTCTTCTCTGGGTAGTCTATTCTCATAAACATATTTCAATTACAACCTTCTCTTTCTCCTCTTTCCCATACCTCTTATTTCAATTCGAACAAGAAATGTTGGACATTGAAAAAATTTATTTGTTTAACATGAAATAGCACTCAAAAAAAGAAATAAAAAGCATCCCTTTATTTGATATGATTTAAACTTACGTGTCTACTGTTCCATTACTGTACTAATAGTAAGTCAAAACTATTACCCATTCTCCAAAAATACAAATTAGAATAAATGTAATTATTCAGTACTTTGTTCCAAACATTTCTCCCTATTTACTGAAGGTGAACTTACAAAACAAAATTTTTAAATTGGGGACACTTTGGGGATGAAACTTTTAGAAATAAATTTTTAGAAGGGATGAATACCCCTATAATTTTTTATTTTGATGATTTTATATATATAATACATGTCAAAACTTGCCTAATTGTGTACTTAATGTACTATGTATTATACTATGCCTTAACAAAAATATTAAAATCTACAGAAATGACAGTGTTGTGAGAAAAACTTAAAATACTATAGAATTTTGTACTTTTTCCCACAGTCATATTAAATACTACTAAATTTTCCAACTTTATATGAACACACTTGATAACAAAGTTATATAATAGACATTAATAAAAATCAATATCTTCATACTAATTATTAATATTCATTTAACCTTTGATAAGTGACATATTCTTCTAGTAGAAATGGAACTTACTGGACTCCAGTTGTGCATGTGTGCTATCAGGTATTCTAGGTATATCTCTGAAATGATAGTTAAAAAAAAAAAAGAGGAAACCATTTCAATAATTAATATAACTGTTTTGATCAATATTAAACTATAATTGGACAGTGTAAGATGAAAAAAACTGTGTATGGTAGCAGTATTACATAAATAAAAAACAAACAAATCTTAGTACTGTATTACTAATAAAAGTGTTTTGGGCTAACTCTACAATTTAAAAGCAGTTAAAATTAATTTGTCTTCATAGCAGATCAATAAAAATATGTATTTTTTCTATGTGCCTCACTTCACAGTATTTATTCAACATTTTTTTCTATCAATGAGAAGTTTTACCGATACATTTCATTCTATTCTATTCTTCATTTTTACCTGCTGTCCTAAATCATGAAAATTAAAGTACAAACAAAACACAAATTAAAATATTCAGATTCTGACAGAAACTTTTAAAATGTAATAACTTCATTGAGAGCAAAAGAAAATGTGACTCTTATTGGAACTTGCAAGAAGTGTACATTTTTCTTTGACATTTGATGGAAGGGGTAGATATTAATGGTTAAGGTCATTTAGAAAATTACATAAAAGACTATAAATTATTTAAAATATCAAGATGAAAAAATTTTAAATACTGATTACATATCTTTTATTACCAAGAAATGCATTTGATTAATACACAAAGCTGATACACTGTAGTTTTACCATATTACAAAACAATAAAAAGAAAAAATGAAAAATGGATATAATTTTATGTGGCAGATTCATTACTTTGAAAGGAATATGTCAATAAAATTAAGTTACCAACCTAAGTCATTTTTTTCCAACTCGAAAAGAGATCAAAATAATACAACCCAATGATTTCTTAAAAAATGAAAACTGGGCATTATTATTGTATCACAAAGACGAATTTCTGTAGTATCTAATCTAGAATGTTCTTTACCTAAATATGTATTTAATAATTGACTGTCAGTCTATATTTTTATTGTTTTGGGCATAGTATATAGCTTCTATAAAGGAAATACTGCTGTGACATTTACTGAATAATCATCATAATTTAGGTGAAAGGAATACATTTATTGTTAATTTTGAAAATTGTCAATTTAATCTATAGAAAACAATTCACAAAGCCAAAAAGTTCTTTGATATCTACTTGTTTGTATTCTGGTTATCCACTATTATTTCAAAAAGTTATGGTTTTTCTTAAACTATTCTCTCTGTCAATCACATGCCTTTCTTTCCTGTGTTGATGCCTTCATTTTGAAAATTATAAAAGTCATAGGCTATATACAGTTGATCATTTTTATAATGTAGAGAACCACAGTTTATGAAACTTACCTTAAAAGTAATTGTTACTATTGTTCCCTACCCCTACTAATGCCTGTAGCCAGCTACTGAGCTGCTAAGATAATAAAAATAATAAACATCAATCTATGTCTTCTCCTTTACTAATCAACTATATATTCTAACATGATCAGATAAAGAGGTTTTTTTTTTTTTTGGTGAGTTGCTTTTTCGCAAAAAAGGACACAAGGGCATTGTCTACAAAATAATTTCTTTTCATAATACAATCAGACATTTCTGGATTGCACATTATAACTGTTTGATGATAGTTCACACACAAGTAAAGTACTAAAACTAACTTACCCAATGGGCCTGGAAACAACAAGCTCCACTTGCGGTTCAGGTTTGGATTCCAGAATGATGTTATATACTTCCTCAAATGTGGCTCCTTGCAATAACCTTCCATTCCATTCTAACACTTCATCACCTATAGTGTGCGTCAGTAATAATAATCTCAGAAAGAAAGACTAATTCCATAAAATGCACTTTTAAACAAAGCAATCTTAAGCTTCAAAAAACTCCATAGAATAAAATCAGCATTATAGAGTAAGAAGCATATAGAGAACTGCTCCAGTGGCATAAAATTTGATGACCAGGATGATGAATATATTTCAACTCAAAAAGACAATGGTTAGTAGACAAATAATTACCTAAGTTATTTCTCTATGATTTCTTTTTTTTGGGGGGGGGTGGGGGGGAAGATATTTTTACTATAGGGCATGTGTGCTCACCAGAAAGACAGAGAGAGACAGAAAGCAATAAATCATCCCCCAAGGGGAATGGCCACGATGCAACCTCCTCCATTCTCCTCTCGGGATCTTGGGCACGGATGCACACGCACCCAGCATGAGTTTAAGCCACAGGTCCAGGACTCAAACCACAGTTGACTATATGGGAGTCCAGCGACAAAGCCATTACGCCAACTGCTGGTCCCTCTATGATTTCTTCATAAAAATTCTAATTCTGGACAACTATCAAGATTAGCTGCCTCTTTAAAAGTTTTATGACTCTATTCTCTAAGTTTCTCTCTTTCTCTCTCTCTCTCTCTCTCCATATATATATATATATATATATGCAACTGAGCTCCTTGTTTTCATCAAAGGATTTCTATATCTAAATGCTCTTAAAAATTAAGAGAGTTAATAATGTAATAAAATACATTATTAATGTAAATGTAAAATTACAGGAGTTAATCTTGTAATAAAATAATTCACATTGTACTGAATCCTCTTCAAGGCACGATTATCTCTCCAACAGAATCCATTAACCAAGAGATGAGAGTGACATTTTTTAGAACATACGCATTTATCTACAACTATGTTGAAATTTCTTTTATAAAAAATAAGGTTTATAGGAAACAAAATAGGTTAATATTAGATATAGGATAGAATATCTTTCAAGAAAAAAATAAAATCAGTAAATATAGAAATTATTTTATGTAAGACAAGAAATAATAGATATAACTTTACATTAGTGAATAAAAATTTGTATTAGTTAAATGAACTCTGTTACTGGTCAAAAACACTAAGTGAAGACAACTGTTTTATAACTACTCAAACATAATGGTCAAAATATAAGTAATCAAAGGTAGAAACCTACCTGGTCTTAGATGTCCTACAGTATCAGCTAAACTTCCTTTTTTTACTTTGGTAATAAATGCACAAAGCCGACCTGATTCAGTCATCTTTCCTCCTACAACCTGTTTAAAAGAGGAAAGTATTGTAACAGGCATATAGTTACAATGAATACAATTGAAGATTCAGGCTTAAAAAATACCTAGAACAATTTACAGTTTCTAAAATTGTAATTTAATGTTCTGAAAATAATTTCCTAAATAATAAAGTATTGCTATTAGGAATTGAGTACATGTCCTTAGAACTAACTCTTTTTACATGTTCCAAATGTTTTACAATTTGATGCATTATTTGTTGAAAATGTTCCATAATGGAGAAGCAATTTAACAATTTGTCATTTTTGACCTTATTACAGAAATCTTCTGTCATTTTCAACAACATAGTATTATGATACTACATAACTATAAAAACATTTCTTGTTATAGATTTAAAATATTATAGTACAAAATATGTTACATTTACTACTCTCATGATATACTTCCAAACTTTCTTTAGTTAGTAATCTTTTAGGTACATCAATAATGTGCATAACGATAATGAATTATTCCTGAGAAAATTATAAAATATACTTAATCATATCAGAAGTAATGTAAACTTTACAATATTTGCATCCTAATTTTTCTTTTTTGTGTTTCTATTAAAATATATATATGCAAAAGAATAAAAGATTAGAAATAATGCTGTGAAGTCATGTGTTCCTATAATACACTAGCCTCCTAAAAATTAATTAACTACCATTCAATCAAAAGTTCAACTTTATAGCAAGTAAAGCAAAGAATAGTAACAAAATTTATTGACCAAGATAATTTATTCTCACCTAAATTAAGTAAAAGATATCTAAATTTAAAAATCATTGACATCATTTATTCTATAATTACAATGAATTACACTCAGTTGCAATTAATTAATGTTAACTAACTAGTCCTATATTTGATTCTGAAAGTCAAATGTATAGATTTTATGGCTCACACTTCATGTGAACATTAAAAATAACTTTCTTGGACCAGCGGATTGCATAACAGTTAAGGTGCCAGACTCCCACATTTTCAACAGTCGTTCAAATCCCAGGCCAGTGGCTTGCAAATCAATCTAGCACATGTGCATGCATGCCCAAACTCCAGAGAAGAGAATGGAGAAATAGGGATTGCGGCATGGCCATCTCCATAGGGGGGTATAATTTCTCACTTTCCTTTCCTTTGACTCTCTATATCGCTCTCCAGTGAGCACATCCACCCTATGATAAAAACCTAAAAATAAATAAATAAATGAATAAAAAAATAACAACTTTGTAGGCTTAATAATCTTGAATAATAGCAATTAATTATACTGAGTGTTATTATTGAAATCTTAAGGTTTGAGGGGCAACACAGTAGATGTTTACATTAATTAATCTTCTTATAGCAAATACAATAGTATTAGTATCCCCACTGAACACATCATGAATCTGAGGGTAAGAGAATTTGAGTTGCCTGAGTAATGATAACTGGAATTCAAGGCTTCCTAATCTCTATACCATGCTGCTCTAACACTACACTGGGCAGATCTATATTTTACTCCCACTATCATCACTATCTTGTGACCATGTGCAAATTATGACACCTGCCCAAGCCTATTTCTCATCTGTTGTGAGTGGTAGAAAAGATGATAGATATAAAATATAATTTTACCATTGGCACATGAGTGCCAGTCTCATATTAGCTATCCAATAGATGATACCAGCTCAGTTCTATCTATACTCAAAGTTTTCTAATTTCTCCTACACTATTTCATAGGAGAAATTCTGTAGCAATGACTTACCTGTATACACACACACACACACACACACACACACACACACATATATATGTATATATGTATATACTCTTTTTCAATTTAAGTTTGTAATTGGTCATACTAGATGCATAAAAACAAACAGATCTCTCTTTGGTGTATTTACTCAATAATTTTCTAGTATGTTACAGTAAAACATGTCAGTATTTATATTTAATCTCCTAACATAATTCTTTTTGAGTTCCCAGATTTCCAACAGTACTTTTTTCTCTTTCATGTGCATGTGTGAGCACACATACATTTTACTACTTTAATACAAAATGATATTCCTATTTTAAGCACATTCTACATTTCCTTAGTTAATATATTGAATAATTAAATAAAAACATCATGTTAATAGAATATAAATATAGATACAGACTTAAAGAACTAACAGTATAGGTTAAAAAAAAGTTTGGACATAGTATTTAGGATTCAAATTTATCCTAATTAGGTTACTTCTAAGGTCTTCCGAAATCACTGATGTGAGTATCATTGTGGAATAATGGCAACTTCTTAAATAATTCTAGGGAAAATGAAAATGTTGGATGAGCACAAATATTCTTAAAATATTATAACATTTTTAAATATTAGGGGAAAATAATAAACACTGACGCAGTATAATTAGAATGAGTTATTATACCCTCTCCTTCCCTGGCAAATGTGTAAAAAGACAAAACGTCATACGTTTATTACATACCTTCAAACCAAGCATTGCTCCTGAATCTCGAGGTACACTTCCATCTTTTAGTCGCTTATTTAATAAAATGCGACCAATTAAGCGATCTCCATCTTTAGATGGCTGCCAGGTTACAGGGTGCTGATGTATTGCATCACAAACAAAAATATTTAATGTTCTTTTATGACATATGATCTCTGATAGTTCAATCTCATTAAACTTCAGAATTCTAAAGTGTTATGATTACACAAGCCAGTTTGTATTCCAAAATGCTGATCAAAAGAGCTTACTACATTACACTTATAACCTTAATTTTGCAATCTCTGGTGCTTTTCAAAATCCAATTACTCTAAATTCTTAGTTCTCTGGCAGAATACTGAAGTTATACAGGTTTACAAAATCTGAGAAATCTTGAAAATATATGCAAACTTTATGCAAAGAAGATTAACTAAATTCACAAGCAGAAAAGATGGATTAAATTCTATATAGTTGAAGTCATTTAAAGTTGAGAATTTCCTTTTCCAATACTTCAGAAAGATTTTGAAAGACTGTATTACAGTAAAAGTTTAAAGGTCAAATCATATAAAACATGAAAGGTAGACCTATGATAAGGACTTTCCAGATAACCACTATAAAAAAAGGTGCAAGTCCCAGTTGATTCTGTATGGGAAATGGGCTTCAAAAGTAAAGATGGATTACATTTCTCACTTCTTGGAGATTCATTGATTTTTTTATAAGGTCTTTGATTTAGCACATAACCTTTTGGATAGATAATTCAGTGGTATCCATTGTTAAATACCTTGAAAACATTAGTAGTTTACTTATGGCAAAACCAAGATCTTTATAAATAATGACACCATTCTATTATAAATGATATGCTAAATAGCAAAGTAAATGATTTGTGTAATCATAATACTTTCGGTTATATAAAAGTAACATGCATATCTTCATGCAAAATTTAACAGGCCAAAGACAAATCCCAATCAATCACACATCTATATGGTAAAACGATTTCAAAAGTCCCACTATGCTAAAAGCAAAACTAATAAATATCAAAGCAGATGGCAGTTGCTCTAATACTAATTACTACTATGTTGAAATGCTATGACAATAAAACAAAAGAGCAAAATGACAGTGAAAGGGAAAAAAGAAAAACAACTTTTTTCTGTGCAAATAGACCCAATTATCTCCCTTTTGCCTGCAGTTCAAACTAGGAATTTTGTTTCCATCCCAAGGAAAATATATGCAAGCAATCAAATAAGCCAAATAAGCCAATCCAAAAAATTGATTATTATTTGTGGTTTATAATAATATTAGAAGGTTCTCCCATGCAACCATAGATAAAGCATTCCTTTGTTCCTAAGTTTTATTTCATTTACTTATTTTTGGTATGCTGTCAAACAATAAAAACAGCAAAGCAAGCAAGAGGTATTTTGGTTTGTTCATCGGTTTGGTTTTGTTTTTCTTTTCTGCACCTTAAGAAATGCTACATTGACCCTTGAAATGCCCTGTCCTTTTTATTATGTTCTGTTTTAATGAGTGACAGAGAGCAAACGAAGACCAAATGAGCAGGTTAAAAGGCAGGCTCCACAATCTCAGTACCTTATCACTATGGCTATGCTCCTCGTTAAGGGTTGTGCTACTACAGGTATCTACCCCAGAATCCTTAATCTGAGGCTCAGACCATTCCAAATCCTCTTCCAAAGAGTGGCCACCAAAGAACATCATTTTCTTTTGTCTTTCAGACCTGGTGTTAGAGTCCGACAAAACTGCCTGCTCACTAGTTTTTCTTTTTCCCTTTTGACTGTCCCCTACAGGTATGGGATAAAAAAATAAAAATAAAAAAAAAGATACAAAAAAGAAAACATGCAAAGGTATAAATAAAAAAGGAAACGTGAAATGATAACGGAAATTAAATAGTAAGGCTCCACATGTCTCACCAAAGACATTGGGGATGCCTCACTGCTATGCCAAGACGTATGGTCCAACCAGTTGTAATCCATGTCTCCTGTGAGAGTCAGACAAAAGAGTGCAGTAAAGGAGACAGCAGAAGAAAAGACAGACAGAGACGTTATAAACATTTTAAACTGCAATCCTGTCTGGCTTAAGAACTTTGTAGCACTCATTATATATACCAGGAGAAAACTAAGATTTCAAATGAATAAAATTTAAGAAAAGTAAAATATAAGATTTTTGTATTTTAGACAGAATAAAAGTCCTATGAAAAGAAAAAAAAAGCTAATAATAAACAGGAACAAACAAAAAATTATATATGCTGAAATAGACTACCAGCTATTTTATTTTATGCTGGCCTAAAGACCTCAGTTTATTCTCCACAGATTAAGGAACATTTAAAAAATTAAATAATGGTTTGGCATTTTTTTTATTTATAAAAAAAAGCCACTATTTTTGTTTGTTTGTTTTTTAGGATTTTGCCATAGGGCGCTTAAAAAAAGAGACAGACAGAGAAAGGGAAAGTGAGAAATCATTCCCCGGGAGGATGGCCACACTGCAACCTTTCTCCTCCGTTCTCTTGGAATTTTGAGCATACACGTACATGTGCCCAGTGTGATTTTGAAGCCTCAGAGTCCGGAATCAGCCACGTGGGAGTCCAGTACCTTAACCACTGCACTGTGGCTCAGTAACCACTATTTTTAAAAGACAAATAATTAAATCTTGTTCTTGGAATGAAGTATATTAGTCTATAATGCTGAAACTTCCTTAAAACTTTGGTTGGTAAAAAAAAATAAAGGAAAAGAAAAGAAAAAAGAAAGAAATGGAATTGTTTACGACAGATTGTTTTTGTGTAAAAATGAAGAAACTGATTCATTCAATTTCTATTAGTAACAAAGAGATCAACTTGACTTAATCATAAATTTCTTAAGGTAACTTTGAAACACTTTTTCAACATTTTTTCAGAAATTGCACTTACAATAAGTAATTTTACATTTTTTTTTTCTGGACAGTTCATGTAATTGGCAACTAAGAACAAATATCCTTTTCTCAAACTCAGGTGCTTTCTTATTGACTCTATAATTGAAAAAGAACTTCTCTTTAGTCTTTATGTGCACTTACACATTTTTAAACTCCAGTCATACTTTCTATTATTAAAACTACTAACTGAACACTTTCTACTTGCTATGAGGAGCTAAGTCCTAGTATAGGAGGTAAAAGAATGAAATATGCTTACAACAGAGCACAATAAACATTATTAACCATCAATATCATAAAGAAAAATGCAAAACACTACCAGAAAGTAACACAAGATCTAATTTAGATTTGAGGCCAGCAAACACCTCTATGCATTGATGTTTAAGAAAAGAACTGAAAGATGTGACCTAATGAATGAATAAGAAGCTGGACTGATGAAAATTAGAGGGAAGAGCATCCAGGCAGTAACAAGTTAAAAAACTGAAGGAAATAGAATGAACCAAATGGAATGACAGAAATAATAGCACTAAATAAAACTGGCAAGGCAGCACAGACCAGTTTAGATAAGCCTTTTTATGCTATACTAAAGACTCTGGGTTTTAACCATTGAATGTTTTTAAGCAAAATGATGAATGAAGATAAATCTCAGGACCAGCAGATAGCGTAATGGTTAGATTGCTGGACACCCACGTAGTCAACCATGATTTGAGTCCCAGACCCGGTGGCTTAAAACTCATGCTGGGTATTTGTGCCCAAAATCCCAAGGGGAGAATGTAGGAGGGACCATGGCATAGTCATCCTCTCTCGGGAGTGATTTCTTGCTATTTGTCTCTCTCTCTCTACAGTGAGCACACATGCCCTATAGCGAAAATCTTCCTATTAAATAAAAAAAAAGGATGAATCCAATTTCTATATAGAGACTGGTGGGAAGACACTAGGAGTTAAAAGACATTTTCAGTAATTCATGGGAAAGGTTATTATGGCCTAAATAAAAGTGATGGCAGTAGGCATGGTTAAGAAAAGAAGTAACTGAGAGATGTTTGAAGTTAAATAAAAAAAAAGGATGAATCCAATTTCTATATAGAGACTGGTGGGAAGACACTAGGAGTTAAAAGACATTTTCAGTAATTCATGGGAAAGGTTATTATGGCCTAAATAAAAGTGATGGCAGTAGGCATGGTAAGAAAAGAAGTAACTGTTTGAAGGCTGAACGTTAATTCACATTCCTGGCATTAACAACCAAATGAAAGAAAGAAAATTTATGAGATGGGATAGACTTTTTGTTAGGGAATGGGTTGGAGGGAATTACTCTAGTTCATAAAATCTAAGATGCCATTGACTATGTGAATAATAAATTTCATGACACTAAAGTGATAAAAATGTGCATCTTAGAATTTTTTAAATATAGCAGTTAATTTTAGATATATTGTTAAAAATGCCAATAAGTTACAAGCTGAAATATTAAAAAGCAATCAGTCAAGCTGTGTAAGTAGCAGTTTTGATCTGAAGACATAAGTTGGGAATATTAGCATACAGACAGGAGTGAGATCACTTAAGGAACAGAAGGTAAATTCTAAAATTTTGAGTTCAATTTGAAGATAAAAATAAATTGAGAAAGAGGATACAGAGAAAGAAAGAAGGAAGACTAATAAAGGGTGGTCACCGAAACAAACAGAAGTGCCTTTCCTAAAAAGAAGAAATCAACTATATTGAATCAATTCTACACCATAAAATCAGAAACTTAAAAGTGTGCATTTGATTTGACAACATGAAAACTGGAAATAATGTTAGAGTAATTTGGCTAGAATGGTGAAAATTAAAATTGTATTTAACTATAGAACAGAGAAAACAAATGAATGACTCAATGAACTTGAAGACTGAACAACGGAAATAGTCCAATCTGCAAAACAGATGCAAAGTAAAACCAAAGTCTCATGAACCTGAAAAAGTATAACAAAAGATCTACCATTCATGTCACTGTAGTTCTAGGAGACGAAAAACTGAATAGGGTTGAAAAGTAATCAAAGAAATAATAGATGAAAATTTTCTTAATTTGGCAATAGATATAGGCTTATAGATTCAAGAGCCTATGTTAATCTCGAAACAAGAAGTTCTCAAAGATATTTGTTCCAAGATGCAACATGATTAAACTAATACCTAGAAACAATATATCTTGAAAGCAGCAAGAAAGTAACATCTTAACTAAAGGGGAAAAGGAATTCAAATGACAGCAGATTTCTCATCAAAAACTTTAGAGGCCAGAAGGAAGTAGCACAATACTTTTCAATTGCTCAAAGTAAAGAAATGTGAACCTGAATTCTAAATATGATGTAATTATCTTTCAAGAATGAGTGAAAAATAAAGACATTCTCAGACAAAAGAAACCTTAAGAAAATTTGTTATCTAGACCCACCCCTGGCTGAACGAAGTTCTGGAAACAAAAGGGAAACAAAAAGAAGAAACCTGGAAATATTGAGAAAGAATAAAGAATATGGTAAGAAAAAAAAAGGAGTAAATACAATAGTCTTTTCTTATACTCTTAAGTTTTCTAAATAATGCTTGATGTTTGAAGTGCACAGTTTACCTTGTCTTATGTGATTTTCAATACATGTAAAAAATATTTTAGACAATTACATTACAAGCAGAGAAAGGTAAAGAAACTTTAAGGCTAACAGGTTCCTATATTTCACTCTAACTAGTTAAATGTCAATACCAGTAGAATATGGTAAATTGCACATGTATTATATATTACCTAGAGCAACCACTTTAAAAACTGAAAAAATTACTTATAAAACAGTACAGATGAACTAAAACTGCTATTTTTAAAAAGTTCATACAACCCAAGGAAGTAAAGGAAAGGAAAACAAAAAACTGAAATCAGAGGGAACAAACAGAAAAGAAAAAAGCAAATGATAAACAATGATAAGACTGCATACTAATATCCATCATAAAAATAGATACAGAAAGCCTTAACAACATATTTGCAAATAGAATTCAGTAAGTTATATAAACAATTACACATTATGACCAAATAGGGTTTATTCCTGGAATGAAAGGCTGGTTAAATAATCAAAAATCAATGTACCATATTGAAAATTTCACGTGATCATATCCATTGATCACTGATGCCAAAAAGCATTCATAATCAAAAAATAATTCACAGAAAACAAGGTTTTAGGAGAAATTGTTCAAATTAATAGAGGACAACAAAAAATCTACAGCTAAGATCAGACTTAATAGTGAAAGGCTGGAACACTTCATATGAGGAGAAATTTCAGAAAAACAAATATCTTTATTTACAATACTCAAAAAGCAGGACACAACCAAAATGCCCTTCAATAGATGAAGAATGACTAAAGAAGCCGTGGTATATAACCACACCATGGAATGTTACTCAATAATATAATAGAAAGTAAAAAAAAAAAAAAAAATACTATTGATACATACAACATAGACTGACCTCAAGGGTATTATGCTGATGAAAAAAAAATTAATGTGACATACCATATGATTTCATTCATATTACATTTTCTGAATGATAAAATTATAGAGATGAAGAACATACTAATGGCTGACAAAAGTTAGTTGTGAGGTGTAGAATGTTACTATAAAGAAGTAGCACAAGGAAGACATTTACAGTAGTAGAGCAGTTCCGTATCTTTGTAGCAGTGGTGGTTACATGAATTTGTATATATGATAAGATGACCTAGAACTGTACATATGCATCATTCCATTTTCAGTTTCTTAATTTTAGCTACATAAAATGTAACCCTTAGGAAAGAAATGGTGACGGGTATACGGTATCTCACTGTACTATCTTTGCAACTTTCTATAAATCTGTGATTATTTCAAATTATAAAGCTAAAATTAATGTGTTGTCGGCTTCATAAATAGTCACCAGACTGTTGAGAGGTTTAAATAAGATAATACTCATAAGAGCTGGACAGCAGGTGGCATAGTGGTTAAGGCACTTGACATTCCCACATGACTGGCCATGGTTCAAGTCCCAGACCTGGTGGCTGGCTTTCTCACTTTCCTTCTCTCTGTGTGTCTGTCTTTCTCTGATCAAATTAAAACAAATAAATGAATAAATAAATAAAATTAAACTTAGAAATGACTCCTAAAAGTTCTTTGTAAGCTGTAATCCTCATCATTATTTTAGAAAGCATAACTTTGATTCTAAATAGTAGAAAAAAAATCATCTATAACTCTTTTTTCCCCTCTCTTTTCTCTTCTTGGTATTTTGTCTTCCTCTTCAATGTGTCAGGCTACAAAAAGAATTTCCCATGAGTCTTTGATGGAAAACATTTTGGTTCTGCAAAATATTAACAGGCTTGAGTAATACAAAATACTCTAATCAAAAAAGTTTGGAAAACAAGCTAAGTGTAATTAAACGGATGTATAAGTTCAAGACTTTTTCATATAGTAATGGCAATATACTTCATTAGGGGATTATATAAGATACTATTTCCACAAACACAAGATATGTACTGTCAAACACTGATTATAAAGATGGGTATAAAATATTAATTGAGCATATTCATCACTTTTAATATATATACATATATATAAATTTTACTAGATTCTTTTCTTGATGTTTGTATTTTAGCATGTCATTACATTGCAGATTAGTTATTCCTAGTTGAAGGTTAGGTGGAAGGTCTTTAACTGCACAGTTAAATGGATTTTGAAATATGGCAGAATTCCATATGGTCTCTGCATTTGGATGGAGGTCTGGTAACAGTGTTGGCACTGTAGTTTGAGCTCATAAAATAGGTCTACTGCAAATTTATGTAGGAATGGAAATCTTGCTTTTTTAAAAAACTTTTTTTGTTATTACTTGTAATTCAAATGTAATTGTTGAAATGTCTTTGCCACAGTGTAAGTTTCTTTGATAATCATATTTTTTCTTACAAAATTTTTTTCTCTTCCAATCATCATAATTTTTGGTTAAATGCATTTTTTAAAATATCAGCAGCCCAGCTCATGGCATAGTGGTTAAGGTGGCTAAATCCCACATAGCCCCAGACATAGCAGCTGGAGAAACAAGTCCAGTGCATGTGCAAGAGTGCCCCAAATCCCAAAAGAAGTGAGAAATGGAGTATAGGGGATTCTGGTGTGACTATTCCCTATGAGAGGGACTGTTTACTCTCTCTCCCTCTCTTTCTTCAGTGAGCACATGCTCCCTCTGGCATACTTAATACAGAAGGAAAGAAAAAAAGAGAAACGAAGAGAGAAAGAGAGAAAGGAAAGAAAGAAAGAAAGAAAGAAAGAAAGAAAGAAAGAAAGAAAGAAAGAAAGAAAGAAAGAAAGAAAGAAAGAAAGAAAGAAACGGACGAAAAGGAAAGAAAAATGATCAAATCTAAAGCAAAAACTAATTTTAATCAATGTTCAATAATAGCAGTGGAGGTCAGTCCCCCTAACTCAGAAAATGTTCAGTATCAACCCTAAGCACAGAGGAAAAAAAAAAAAGCAATAAAATTCTGTGACTGCAATGACAGCAAATTGCTGCAGAAGTAAGATCAGGATATTCAGCTCCTACTTGTGACAAAAATTCACAGAGCCAATAATGGTTAAATTCACAAACTCAAAAAAGCATTCACCGTTGACACTATTGGTGTAGTAACACATGAGAGAGTCAACTCTTCCCTGCTATGTACCTGCTGGAGAACAATACAATGAATAACCATAGATTTTTAAGATCCTACATTTTTACATGCTTTAGATATCTGCCCAAATAAATGGTTTTCTCCTCCATAGATATCTTAGTAACACATTTAAGCAGATTCTGCACTTGGCTTTACTAAATTCATGTTCCCTCAATTTCCTAGCAAATAGTATTGCCTCTAGGTACTCCATGCAAACTGTTCATGGAGACTTATTCAGTTACTTCAAATTCAGTAATGACTCCTCAAATAAGCTACACCTAATCATATAAGTAACTTTTATTGCCTCATGAAGAGCCAAGAAAAATTACTTGAAAATATTTGCCTTATTGTCTGTAACACTTTTTTTTAATGCCAAAGGGTGTGTGCATGTGTATACAACCACATGACAGAGAGAGAGAAAGAGAAAACAACTCCCAGTGGAACCCAGTCATGCCGCAGTCCTATTTTCTACAATTCTCCATCCAGTCAGGATGCTGAGATTAGGATTGAAAAATAGTCATCAGCCACGTGGGATCTGGTTTCTTCTGCACAGTACTTAATCACCATGCTATGGGCCAGCCCAATTTTGTCTTATTTTTTTAATTGGCCAACATCCTCAAATCCTCAAGTAATTATTCTAACAGGTTAATGGTCTTAAAAAAGGATTTTCTCTGGAAACACTACTTCAGCTGCTGCATTCAAACACAATGTTATTAACTCACCTTTGGTAAATGGCTTTTTTAGCTTGCAAAAAAAAAAAAAGAGCTACTTGGAAACATACTTTGGTTATAGCTTCATTTTTATTTTTATTTTTGTAAAGAAATTCTGCAGTGATAACATGTTTCATTTTAAATTTTCACATTTTTCTAGCCTTTATTTTCCTGTAAATTGGTAATAATGTGGTGGGTACTTAATCTGGTAATATGTGTACAGTTTCCTGGGCCAGCAGGTGACATGGAGTTTGAGGTGCTGGATCCCACATGGACGACTGTACAGTTCAAGTCCCAGATTCAGTGGCTGGAGAATCACACCACGCATATATGCATGCATGTCCAGATTCCAAGAAGAGACTACAGGAAAGGGGATTGCTCTGTGGCTACCATAGCCCCACAGCCCCAAGGGGTGATTTCTCACTTTCTCGGTTTCTCTCTCTCTCTGTGTCTCAGTCTAGCTAGTGCTTGTGCCCTATAACAAAAACTTAAAAAAAAAAAAAGGAAAGAAAAAAAATGGTTCACTTTCTTCATACGTTCTTGGCATGAAGATATGATGTCACCCATTGGTAATAAATAAAATGCTGCAGTATGACAGCATGCATTTGCATTCAAGTCACTGTGGAGTTACAAATGTGTCACTGTAATTTGTTACATGCTGAGCAGCACTGCAAATCGATGAATGTTCCACATGTGGTCTGTCCCAACTACTCATGTCTCTTGTAGTAGAAACGCAGAATTAGGCAATATACAAAACTTTGGGTGTGGTTGTGATTAAATAAAACTTTGTTTACAGACTTTAAAATTTAAATATATAATTTTCATGTCAAAATAATTTTAATTTTTTAATCATTTGAATGTATGAAGCAAGCTTAGCTCAAAAACAAAAGACATATAATAATAGGTGGAGGACTAAATCAGACCTCCAAGCAAATTTGCCACCCCCCACCCCACCCCACCCCCGCCCCGCTCAAAAACTGTGTATAATCTGATCATCCTCTCAACAGGAACCTCCTAATAGACAATCTCCCACACGCAGAAAACTACACTGTATACACTAAATGACCAGGTCGAGGTAAAAAAGCAGTCTCCCCTGCTGCCAGGTGAGCTCTAGAATCCTTGTACTTTCCCATCCAGCACAGGCTATAAAAATGAAAGCCTATTCTGGATGCAGTTTTCTTGGATGAGTCATCCACCATACATGCCTTCGAATTTATAGCCCAAGTTCTTACTTTTTGTATCACGAAATTGGCCTGCTAGAGCAAGAGATAAATGTTACCTTATTTCATATTTTATACTCTAGTTCTCTAGATTACTGACAATTTAATATGTTTTAGTCAAATGGAATAAAGAATGAATGTATGTATGAATTAATCTATTTCAAGATATAGAAATAGCGAATTAGTCTGATAGGCTCAACTTGTCTACTATTTCAGTACTTTCTCAGTTCAAATTGGCCTTTAGAGCATTTATAACATCATTAGGATTGCGCTGCTATGCTTCCAACCAATTAATAATTATGTTCTCCACAAGCTATATATATATTTTATACACTGAACAAATTTTAACATTAAATTTTTAAAGTTGTACTAAATATCTAAATCTAGGAATTATCTACTGAATTCAAATCAAACATAACAAAGACATCATTTTAAACTAAAAGTTAACATTTTCTGTATTCTAAACTACTTTCACAAACCAATCTGTAATTTAATTTTGCCTTTAATTTTTCATCCAGCCTCCTAAGCACTCTCTCAAATATTCAATACGATGAGATCTGCAAGACACTTTTTTCTTGACACATGAGTACTAAGTTTTCCATTAAAAATAGTCTATTTTCCTGTAGGTATATCCTTATCATGGCATTGTATCCATAATTAGGAAGGAAGTATGCAAAGGGAAGGAATAAACACCTTAAAACTTTTAAATTCTGAAATTTATCAGGAAACAAAAAAATTCTCCTTTTCCATTTTGTAAATTTACCTTCTCACTGTGTATTTTACAATTAACTTTGAGTTTAGCCTCTTAAAGTGCTTGTACTTGTGTTACATAATTTCAAGTCTCAAATTAGCTTTTTAATGTTTAGCAGCTTGATTTCTCATAGGATGAAAAGTACCCTATTTTTAGAAAAGACATAATGAAATAATTTTACAATGCTGCCTAATATAGTAATTAATTACATCCATGTAACTTTTGAAGGCATTAAGCTCTTTTTGTTCAAGAGTGAAGCTCTAATACTCATGTTATAATTGCAATTATTATTTAGCATAAAATTACTAATAGATGAAGTAAATATAGGAGAGTACTCACAATCTTCTAAATAATTTTATTTGTAGGGCCAGCAGGTAGCAAGGTGGTTAAGGGTCTGGACTCCCACATGGCTAACAGTGGTTCAAGTCCCAGGCCCACTGACTTGCTTTCTCATTCTCCCCTCCCCCACTCTGGTGAGTATGCATGCCCTGTAGCAATATTTTTAAAAATAATAAGGAAATAAAATTAAATAATTATTTAAAAGAATGTTTACTTGTAAAAGGCCTTAGTAATAAAATATCTACTTAAAAATCTTTTTTTTTTTGAGAGGTTTTTGCTATAGGGCGCGTGCTATCGCCAGACAGACAGAGAGATAGAAAGCAAGAAATCACCCCCGAGGGGTGATGGCCACACCACAATCCCTTCTCCTCCATTCTCCTCTTGGGATCTTGGGCACGCATGCACACGCACCCGGCGTGAGTTTAAGCCACCAGGTCCAGGACTCGAAATGTGGTCGACTGCATGGGAGTCCAGCGATACAGCCATTACACTAACTGCTGGTCCCTCTACTTAAAAATCTTTAAATAAGCTCATTACAATTCAACCTAAAAATTTTTGAGTCAACTTGGTTTAGAATGCCTGAGATTTCTCAGTTATATAATTAATTATTATATTAATTAATATATTAATATTTTCCACAAATTGCTAACTAAGATTATTTACATTTGAATAGCCTATTTTCTTTACAAAGAGAAACCTGAAATTACATAAGGGTATACATTTCAGTAGCTGCTATCTGTAGGGTTTGTTTTTAATACCTTAAGAACCATGCTTCTAGCTAGAAAGTGTAATTCTATTTTTCCTTTTTCCTATGCTGGGCTAAATTACCCCACCCTTCCACCTCTCTTCACCCTTTTTCTCCAAATAAGTAAAAGTGTGTTGTGCTACCAGGGATGTCCAAAAAGTTCATATGCAATGCATAGTATGGAAAAACTATGCATGGATTTCAAAATGTTCTGCACCAAAATAAGCTCATACCTTAACTATATTTTCCATGATCATTTTGAACTCCCCTTGTATTTTCAAGAGTCTAATAAATTAATTAAACACTTTATAATTTATAGCTTAGAAGATAGCCCTTCACATGTATTCTCATATTTCCTAGCAATCTCTATTTAAGACTTTACAGAGGAATAAAAAACGGTCAACAACAACTAGGTAAAATGAGTCAGATTAAGCCCTGGAACACAAAGAAAACTAAAATGCTTCAAAATGAATACTAATGCTTAAAAAAATTATCAAACTCAATATCTTGGGTACAGTCAGGCAACTGGTTGACAACATGACTATGAAATGAGATTTTAAAAATATATTGTATTGTTGTATTAAAATTAAAATATACCTAATAAGGGAAAATATAGCATATGTTAATTAGCCATGCAACATCATTTCTAGACCTTTCTCTAGACCTAAAGGAGATGAGGGAGGCAGGAAATACTAACATCAAATGAGTCACAAAACTGATACAAAGTAGTAGCTTTAAAGCATTTGGCCAGTCTTGTAATCTATTGATCAGAGGAGCCAGATCCCACATGGAGTACCTCAGTTTTAAAACCGGCCCTGGCAGCTTGAAAAACATGCCACATGCATGTATACGCATGCTCCAATCCCAAAAGGACAGAGAAATGGAAGAGAAGAGATTGGAACATGACCACAGCCCACTGGGAGATGTTTCCTCCCTTTCCCTCTCTGTCTATCTCTCTCTGGCACATGCACATACTGTCTAGCAATTAAAAAACTGTTTAATAAAAAGATAAAATAAATATAACATTTTGGCCATGATCCATAGTATGAAATACATATTTTGTATTTTAAAACTCTATATACGCACAACCAGAAAAAAAAAAGTTTCAAAAAACACAACAGTTATCCTTACTCTGTGTATCTCTCTCTGACATGTTTTACTGTATTCTAGTTCCCTCTCTCACTCTCTCTAATCCTGATTATAAACTTCTCCATTGGTTCTGAAAGTGAGGAAGGAAGAACAAAAGGGGAAAAGAGAAATGGGGGCTGGGCTTGGAGATAGGGGACTTTAGTATCTCACGAAGATAAACGGCAGCGTCTGGAGATAATTGGGGTTGTCAAGACTGGTCTTTGGGGTGTTACTGGCACCTAGAGAGTAGAAGCCATGGATGCTGCTCAACACCTTACAATGCACAAAATAGTTCCACAGAGCAAACAAACCTAGCCCAACATGCCAATGGTACTGAGACTGAAAAACGTGCTCTAGAATATTCAATAAGAAAATCACAGATAAAATTTTCAAAGCCAATAGTAGTTTTTAAAGCTTTGGTAGAATACATTATAAACTTTTGAGAAGTATGTCCAATATTTAAATTCAGAGATACTATGTTATCAGCAATCTAAGACTTTTCTCTCCTTCTATAAACCAAAAGAAAGAAAAAGAAAAAAAAAATCAACTTGAATTTTCAAACACAAACTATGTGGAAGCAATTAATTCAGCATTATGAAAAGCAAACCATATTGCACTGAGTAAAAAGATAAGTTTAAAAGGTAAGTTTTACAAGATATCCAGAGCACACAAAATCTGAAGATATGACCAATGCCTTTCTCCTCTGAAATCCTTTAGCGCCTGTCATACAATTGCCTTACATTACTAGTCATTTTAGAATGTCAGTTTCTTGAGGATAGAAAATAATGTGTACATTCTCCACTGTATCAAATCCAACATGTTTCAAATAACAAATACTGAAAAAGTACTTGGTAGGAAAAATAAGTAAATGGGTGTGCAGTATTTAGTGAGACCTTGATTGCATCTCAAAATTCTCTTTGAACAAATTAAAAAATATATTCTTCCTAGCCAGGAAATAAGAGTCTAGATCAGCAATGGGAAGATTCTGGAAGAGAAATCAACATAAATAATCATAATCCATAATTTCACTTTTATTCAAAACTCTTGAGAGTTGTACTGTAGAAGTCTTGACTATCACATCATAACCTAAAATGATTTGGATACCTATTGTTTGAGAAGTATTTTATATGTATACAAATTATCATTAGAGCTCTGCAATTAACAAACAATAAAAATATGGGCCCAGCTGCTGTGGCACAGCAGTAATGCAAATGCCCTGCAAGACTGGAAGCCAATAGTGGACAATGGGTTCAGATCCCGAAGTCAGCTTGAAAAGCAGAATTCCAAGGAAATGGGGAAAGAGGATTGAGGCATGAAGAGCCCCTGTCATAGGTGGTTTCTCTCTCCTCTCCAAGTTGCTTTCTCTCTAGCATTGTATTGACGTGTTCTGTGTTTTACATTTTTATGTAGTAAAAGTGAAGTTATTACTTTAGCAAAGGATAATAGGAGTACCTACCAATAGAATCCAAATGAAACTACCAAAAGATAACAAAATTATCCTTCTGTTAATTTCTTCTATCATGACACACTCTGGCAAGTATGGGAGATAGCTAAGCTAAAGATTATTAAATATACTTAAGGAAGTATTATATCTTAGTAAAATAAAATTTCTATACATTCTAATAAAACTAATTAAGAGCAAGTCTGGCAGATGGTACGGTGGCTCAGGTATTGGACTCTCACATGGCCAAGTACAGTTTGAGTCCTGGACCTAGTAGCTTGCTTTCTCACTTTCCCTTTCTTTCTCTCTCTGTCTCTCTCTGGTCAAATTAAAAAATAGTAATAATAAATTAAAATAAATAAATAATTTTTTTAAAAAAAACCTAAAAGCTGGGACCAGCAGTTAGCAGAATAACTATGTTGCTGTACTCCCATGTAGTCAACCACAGTTCGAGTCCTGGACCCGGTGGCTTAAACTCACACCGGACGCATGTGTGTGTGTGCCTAAGATCCCAAGAGGAGAATGGAGGAGAAGGGATTGCCACATGGCTATCCCCCCAGGAGGGTGATTTCTCACTTTCTGTCTCTCTGTCTCTTTCTGTCTTTCTGGCGAGTGCACGCACTCTATAGCAAAAACCTCTCAAAAAATAAATAAATAAATAAAAGCTACAGTTTTATAGATACTTATATCTTAATTAGCATTTTTCTTAGAATTTACCATTGAATGCAACAACTATGAAATAAGTCTCGAACTTCATTTTTTCCAACTGTATATATTATTTTTCCTAAACTGAGTTGTTGAAATAATTTATATCCTCCCCCTCAATTTGTGGTGTGTGTGTGCTTTTTATATTTTTATCATTTTCTAGTTTCACAATACTACGTCAGAATTCCATGACCAATCAAATTCTTTCAGTACCACACTTTCAATTTTGTCATTTTATTAATATCTGATTAGGAGAGTTCTACCTCTGTACTCTTACCTCTTCTTACTAAAGTTTTTCCTCCCAACTCAACTTTTATGTGTGTGTGAGAGAGAGGTTTTTGCCTTAGGGTGTGTGCAATCACTGGAGAGAGAGAGACAGAGACAGCTAGAATGAAAGTGAGAAACCACCCTTCTGGGAGGATGGCCATGTCATAATCCTTCTCCTCCATTCTCCTCCCGGGATTTTTGGCATGCACACACATGTCCCCAGCATGAATTTCAAGCTGCCAGATCTGTGACTCAAACCAAGGTCACAAATGGACTCCCACATAGCTGACAACGGTTCAAGTCCTGTACCTGGGGCTTGCTTTCACACTATCCATCTCTCTCATTCTGTCCCTCTTTGGTCAAATAAAATTTAAAAATAAATAAAATAAGATAAAATATTTCTTAAAAAAAAAAAAAAAAAAAAACTCCAGAAACCCAAATGGAATGGCTAGACTATGACCTCAAGAGATTACTTAGGTGAATATAAAATTCTCTATTGAAAATAATGTATATGCTAATATATCTGATTTTATTATAAAAATAATGATAGTAAATAAATAAATAAAAGACACTGGTTGGGACCCAGACTCTGTAGCACAGCTAGCAACATACCGAATGGCAGACTGGAAGCTACCGGCTGAGGGTCAAGTTCCTGGCCCAGTCAGCCTGAAAACATGCTGGGAGCCTGTGGACATGCCCAGGATCCCAGTGAGCTAGAGGGCTGAAGAAAGGGGATAGCTACATAACTGAGCACTGTGAAAGGTGCCCTCCTCCTTGAACATGAGTGTGTTCATGCACACACTGTATCGTGAATTTCAAGAACATCCATCCTCAAAGTATTTAGCTTTCGCATTTAGAACCATGAAATGCACTTTTACTCACTTCTTTTATGTGACAGGAAAATTCTGTAACCTTTCCTGTAGGCCTCCTTGTTCTTTGTTAGTTATTTTTAAGTCACATTATCTGTGTTTAGTTCAGAATGCAAATTACTTTTGATTCATATTTCTTAACTAATTATTTTTGGTATAGCATAAAATGATTCAGTATTAACTTCATATCTAGCTGTTGTGCTGCATTCCCTTATTGGTTACTGTTAATTCTTTTAAACAAATAATGGATTTGTCGCTAAATGATATAAGAAAATTGTGTATGTGTGAGAGAAGAGGCAGGGTATTGGTATAAGAGATTTGTGTCAGACAGTCACCAATCTGGTCTACTTTGTGATATAGCAAAAAAATTTCCAGAACACTGAACACTTAATGGTTAAAAAATAAAAATGAGGACATACATATTTAAGTATTTAATTTTAGGGATGAATAAAGAATTTCTAAGGATGAAATAATGGAAACAATAACCAAAGATACACAAGTTTAGCTATATTAAATTCAGTAGATAAACATCAAAATGAAAAAATGTTTGGAACAAATAATGACTAAATAGGCTAAAATCCTAACTATATTAAAAAGCCCTTATTTAAAAAGAGAGAGAAACTCGTAAATATCTAATAGGAAAATGGGCAGATGGGATAAAAGGAATAAACAGAAAATTCATAGAAGAAAATATCAAATGCCAATAAACACGTAAAACATTCTACCTCACAACCAAACTCAAACTAAAATGACAAAGAGATAATTTTTGTGATCTATACAATTGGCAAATTTGATGCATTGAGAAAGAAAGCTCAAGCACATCTGACAGAAGTAGAGAATGTTACTACCTTTCTGGAAAACAACTTGGCAATCTGAATTAAAGCTCAAAAAAAATTTTTTTTAATACTTGGAGATGGGAGTAAAAATTACATATATATATATATATATATACATATATATATATGTAGATAATCATTTTCATAGTATTTTATATTAGTAATTGGTAGCAACCACAGTGCTACAAATAAAGAAATATTTGGTTTGTGGTACATTTCTACGAATGAATATTAGGGCAGCTGATTAAAACATATTTCTAAAGAACATCTAATGACTTGAAAAAAAGTTTATGATGAGCCATCAATTGAAAATATCAAGATATAAAAGTATATATAGAATGATACTAATTTCATAAATCTATAATCTATACATGGATAACAAAATAGGAAGAAAATACAATAAAAAGTGCAAAATGGTCATATCTGAAGGGAAAAGGATAACTTGTATTTTCTTTACACTGAGGAATTCTCACATGCCCTATAATAAACATATTATTACTTTTACAGGAGACACAAAAAATAAATGTTATTTTTAAAACTATGAGTAATAGATATCTATAAAATTGGCCATCAAGTGATGCTAGAAAAATCTCAGAAACCAAGGAAGAAAGCAATTAAAAGAAAAAAATCAATAGGCTTTTTTCATAGATAAAACAACAGAAAATACATTTTATAATTTGACATTATCTTTGCATGACTGACATTAAAAGATTTTTTAAATAAGGGTACTAAAATGTAACTATGAAATTTTTACTTAGGAATACAATTAAAAAGAAAGATTTCAGCTAATCAGCTACAGTGAAATCGTGATTAAAAAGCTTACCTTTTTCACTTACACTCTCACTTTCGATCTCAACATCATCACAACTTGTATACTCAGGTGTGGAAGCCAGCTCCTCCTCTGAACTGCTCAATGAAACCTGGCGCATTTTACCGCCTTTCTTTGATTTATGAGGCTTTGGTGGTGGAGGTCTCACTGACTCGGACTGGTCTGAACTGAGCGAATCATTCCTTAACATTGTTTCCATTTTTTCCCGTTTTGTTTTCCTTACAGCAGAGCTAGGATCTAAGTGGTGCTGTTTCCTCAGTGAGTCTGTACGCCTCAAGTCTGGTCTGTCAATGGGTATTGGACTCCTCCGAGGGGTAGGAGGGCTATGGTTTGTGGTCCTTTGTGGATAAGAACTTGGTCCCTGAGCTTCTCGAGTTCTTTCCATTGAATAAGATCGCTGATTTTCCATGGCAGCTCGACGTTCAGATACAGATCTTTGCCTTGATGGTCGGTCCATCCTTAGCATAGAAATCCTGGAATCTTCAAGTTCAGCATTTGCCAAAGAAACATCACTGTGCCTCCTCTCATGCCGGGCTCGGGACACTTCAGCGTGGATGCGCATCTGTTCTTCATAGGGTTGTGGCTTTACTGGATAACGGGCCAAATTGGGGTCACTCCGGTAGCGTGCCTGGTACTCCTCCTCTCTTCTTTGTCTTTCGTATTCATCTCTGCTCTCCACATCCTCATCATCAATATATTCTTTGGAATGCCTATGGCTTCTCCTGTTGGAGTCCCTATAATTTAAATGATCAGATTCTTCATAAAACTGAGGTTCATGTTGAGATCGCCTGTCACCATAATCAGATGGAGATCTAGGCATTGCGCTATCAGAAGTGGCATACTGTGAATATTCCTCTCTTTCTTCCCTTTGGTCGTATCTTCTATTCTGATCCCTGGACAGTGATGGACTTCTTTTCCTAAGTAACCAAAACAAAAAGAACAATGAGAAGAGCAACATTTAAGAAATTTCTTATTTTACCTGCTAGCAGGTTGAGGATCAATTCAAAGAGTTCTTTTCCCCTTTTTTAAATTTCATTTTAAAGGACTATCATAACGAAGCTTTAGTAATATTCATTTTATTCAATTCAGATAAGCAATTTTTTTTAAAAGAGAGATTTTTTGCTATAGGGGACGTGTGCTTGCCGGAGAGACAGAGACAGAAAAGGAGAAAGCACTCCCCAGGGGAGATGGCCACAATGCAATTCCCTCTTCTCCAGTCTACTCTTGGGATTTTGGACACACACACACACACACACACACACACACACACACACACAAGCCTGGTGTGAGTTTGAAGCCATCAAGTCCGGGGCGCAAATAGCAATCACCCATGTGAGAGTCCAGAGGCGTAACCATTACTCCATCTGCTGGTCACCAGATAAGCAATTTACAGCGTACTTTTGTTATGATTACTAAAAACCTGACCACTGTATGTGGAATATACTTATAATCCAAAAATCAGATAATCAACATCATATTCTGCTACCATAAAATAGTCTTTATTATCATTTCCTTTCTTGGCTTGCTGCATTTCACCTATGCTTCAGTTGTCATTCAGTACCTTCAAAAATACCTCTTTCTATTCTCTCCATTCCAAGTCACCTTGATATGAAGGTTACTTTTTTTTTTTTTTTTTTTTTTTTTTTTTTGGCGTGCGCTTGCCAGACAGAGAGACAGAGAGACAGAAAGCGAGAAATCACCCCCCAGGGGGGATAGCCACACCGCAATCCCTTCTCCTCCATTCTCCTCTTGGGATCTTGGGCACGCACGCACACGCGCCCGGCGTGTTTCAAGCCCCTGGGTCCGGGACGCGAACCGCGGTTGACTACTTCGGAGTCCAGTGACATAGCTATTACGCTAACTGCTGGTCCCGATATGAAAGTTACTTTAAAATGCAATGAAGCTAAACTGACTTGATTCAGTTACTTAATACTTTCCAACTACAACTAAATGCTGGTTCTTAAAAACCATTTTTTATTCATCATCTACCTAGATCACTCCTATTATTGGTTCATCTAAATCTTGGTCTTACTATTAGGTCTCCAATCCTTCTTACTCATCTAACTTGAGATAAGCAATTTAAATAAATACCAACAATAATGATTATTCATCGCAAAAGCCTTACAGATCAGAAAGAACTGCTGTTTTATTTCATCTTCATTAAGACTGAGGACAGCATGGTGTACTGTTTTCGCCCTCATGCTCCAATACGGGCGTGGAGCAAAGACTACTTATGAAGTTCTCAACAGCCTTGCTAACAGTGATATAACCTATGGATCATGCAAGCACTCATAAATCTCTGTCAATAAAATATCCACATTTGTCCTCTTCTCTGGTGTAAACTCAGATAGCATCAATTACTTGCCATGAGAAGCAGTAGGGTTATAATCCCGAAGGTAACCAAAAAAAAAGTTTAAAATAGCTTCTATGAAATGAGCAGGAGATAATGAAAAAGTAGGATTCAGTTGAAGTGAGAGATGACCAAAATTCAACAGCTTAGTTATGAATTTCTTGGGCAATTTATTTTTTTCATTTTTTTGTTTTCCCAAAAAGCAGTAGTACTGACAGAAATAGAACGGAATGACCCCACTCAGCAAAATTATCTCTCTCCTCTAAAGTCTCCTGTGTCACCCTTTTTCCTCTTATCTGGAACACAGGGAATGGAACACAGGGAACAAAGAAAACTACTATCCTAAGTGAAAATAATAATAATAATAATGTGACCTTTAAATATTTTGTAATTGGGAAAGTAGGGAACGGTTGTTTAGTTTTTATTGTTTTTGTTTTAGCATTTACATTTATATGTTGTAAAAGATTTTGGACTTAATTACAAATCTTTCAGATTACAACTGTTACATAAAAATCATAGATTCCTAGAGTTTAAAATTTACAATCAAAACAGGGCACTTAAATATTAGAAACTAACTTACATAACAAACTCGGTGCACATGTTACACATCATTCATTTTATTTTTGTCATCGTTTTCATACATATGACTAAAGGAGAAATATAGTGGTGTATCATGAAAAGAACACTAAAGCTAAAGTACCCGTGTTTCTTAGTTCTACTTTTGTTATCAACCATTTATGTGGCCTACATATCCATCTAATCTTTGGAAGTCTCTGCTGAGAGGTAAGATTATACATAATAACTCATACATTATTTTATCAAACATGTATTGGGTAAGAACTAAATACCACACACTATAATGTAGACTAGGAATGTAGAAATGAGTAAGACATGATCCTCAACCTTAAGAAGCTAACTGATGCTAAAACTCTTTTCTATTTCTTAGGGGCTATGACCTCATAATATTGATACCACGACTTCATCCAGTTAATATGCCTAAATGAAAGATTAAAGCATTAAGGATTTCCAGTGGTATATTTAACATCACATTGGACATGACAGAAGTAGAAAGTGAGAGATGAACACTTCATTACCACTTTAAGGAATTAACATGAATTTTTTAAGGTGAAGAATAAATAGAGTCTAATGAATCTTAATAACAGAGGATTGTATTTTCAGGCTAAATTAAAATATTTACTTCTTATTATAGAGTTTGATTCCTTAAGAAAGGCTATTAGTAAATAGTTCCTAGCAAGTCATCTACTGTATATATGTTTTTGAAAAATCCTACCTGAAGAGAACTGAATTCAATATTAAATCTAGCAATCATTTTGTTCTAGAGATTATAAACTGTACCTGAAGCATGTGAATTATACTGGAGATGCTGTTTTGTACCGGATTTAAGTAAAAATAGAACTGTGGTTATCATCTCTAATGGATACTGTGACTTAACATGGACTTGGATTTTTAAAAAACTTAAAGGTACAATGAATACCTTCTAGTATAGTAAAGATATGCTAGAAGCAAGACAAAATTTCATTTTAATAGTCTTACTAAACAGTAAAGAATCTACTATAATCCAAATACCTAAAATATTTTATCCAAACAATTTTTACTAATTACATAATGAATTATTTCATTCATACTCTCCTTTGATTTTTAAATCTAAATTTCTTACACACCACATCCTTTTGAGGAACTGAAGAAAATCCATAAAAATTCAAGTACTGTGACTCTAACCTACATCTTTTTATTGGCTTTTATAAGAAAGCCTTAGCATTTATTCTTGCCAATGGAAAACATTTAATAGGTAAAAGAATATAATGATAATATGTACATTTCTGTGAAGAATCATAAAGCATTTAATGATATTTAATCCATAAGTTATAATAGAAAGGTATAGAACAGTTAATATAATGCTTTCATACTTTATTTAATCCTTTAAAGACTGTGAGTAATTAAAAGACAGAATCCAAAAATATGCCATTCTTTAGAATAAAATGTAGTCGTGATATTATATAATGCCTAACTTTCAATCTGGTACACTCTATTAGTTCCTACTTCTGATATGGCAATATCACTATATGTCTATATTCACTTCATATTTACCTAATATCTACTTATCATCTATTTATTGAAACCTAGGTTGTTACAATTATTTTCTCTTTTGCTTAACTGAAACCAGTTTATAAAAAAAATCATGTTTTGAATATCCTAAAACCATTCTGTCATTGCTTATAATTTTTTGTTATAACTATTCAGTCTATTTCTAAATATTCTAGCTGTATAGCACACCTGATGCCCCATTGTAAATACTATTCTGACTAGGCATAATAGAGTATGAAATCCCACTAATTAGACTTTTTTAAATTCCATACCTAAAATTCATACTGACTGATAGAAAAACTCCAAATAAGAAGCTTCTTTCCCAATTAAAGTCATTTTCCTAATTTCCCAAAGGCAATCTTAGTTTAAATGTTCTATATTAATTCTTCCTGTTTATACCATAATTTCCATTTTAATATTTATAACTTTCACTATCTTCTGTGGTTTATTGTACAGTAACACCTACAATACCAACTATCTATATATAAAATAATCACCAACTCTCTGAAAAGATATTCTGGTAAACACTTGACAGTATTTATAAAGCCAGTGATAAATTACATGAAAACTTAAGTTTTAATATCCACAGATTTTTAGTTAACTGAAAATACATATAATTCTTAAATGACAATGACATTGAAATAGAGTGAAAAATTTAAACAGTCCTAATTCCTACAAATTCAAATTTTATCTTATTACAGTTGAACACTACATGTGTGAAAATCTCTTATACATATTCCTTATTAGTAAAGATCATTTAAAAATTATCATTTAATGATAAATGATAATTTATCATTTAATATTGATAATAATGATATTAATATATTATCATTTAATTAATAAAAGGATATAAATGACACTCAAAGAATCAAAAGTCTTTAAAAAAAATTCCTCTACCTATTTAAAAGCTTTTAAAACATAGATATTGTTAAGCAAACTAAAATAATGCTTCATTATTACGATTACACCATGCTAACCATATACTTTGAACACAAACAGCTATCAAATTCTAAAATTCAAAACTGTTAAAACATTGAATCAAGGATTTAAGAGAAGTATGCAAAATCCTACAAAATAAGATCCCTTTCCTACAATTCCCCAAAAAATCTTTTAACAAATCAAACATTTATATTTTCAAAAACATAACTCAATCTTTTTTACATAAAATCAACATTTAACATATTTTGATTGTTTTACCTTTCAACCAATGCACATCTGTCGAGCATGAAGCATCATATTGACGAAAATAAATCAACATAGCGCCAGGCAGTGCTTTCATTTAATCCTTCTAGCCCTAGCAGAATCATAGGAGCCATCCTTAATCAGATGATTTGAAAGTCTCTACTTGCTTACAATCATTTTATTTCAAAACTCAGTTATTAAAACGTTACACATAAAACAACACTTCTTCAAGGGTGCCATCATAAGACCCTCTAGTGATGGACCTGTTAAAGAAAAGGTTATTCTTTAATGCTGTTACTATGTGGCTGTATATAGCTCCAGGTCAAGTAAGAATGTACCCAGTAAGAAGGATTACTGTACTTAGCTGATTAGTGCCTCACAATACCGAACACCAAATGTAACCTACATCCAAGGCATTTCTGGGCACTACACTTAAAACTAGCAGATTTAGAAATTATAAACTATATTCTTCTCTAAAACTACAGCATTTCTAAAATAACAGAATTCATTTTATTTGTCATTATAATTATGCTGCTCAGCTTTCACTATAATATGCATAAGAAATAATACAAGATGTCTAAACAGGCCTATGCTAGAACTTTTTTTTTTCTTTTTCTCCCCAAGAGGTTTTTGCTATAGGGCTATAGGGCACTGGAGACACTGAGAGACAGGAAAAAAGAAAGTGAGAAATCACTCCCGGGGGGGTGGGGGGGGCGTGGAGGGGCAGCCACACCACAGTCCATCCTCTCAATTGCCCTCTCACACATGCACCAGGTGTGATTTTCAAGCTGCTAGGTCCAGGACTCAAACTACAGTTGACCACGTGGGACTCTGGTGCCTGTTGGCCTCCTGCAATTCCTTTTCAATTATTCTTTAATAATTCTCTTAATATTTCCTAAAGAGACTATGCTTCCTCCATGATGCAGAAAGCAGCAGACTACAAATTTTAAAAAGATATGTTCCATGGACTAAGAAGTTGGTTAGACGCTGAGTTTAAATCAAACTTTGTCATTTAATTTATCTCCATGCCTCCGTTCAGTCATTCAAAAACAAAACAGAAAAGTGACCACCACGGATTCCTTCCTATCAGAAGCCAATTCCCTAGATGTTAATATCTTATCTCTGAGAAATATATTTAAATGATTCCAAATAAATTTACATAAAACTAAGAAAACACCAGTGTTTGAAGACTGAGGAGAAGCATAGCAGTAATGTGCTGCTTTTTGTCTCCCAACTGTCAGGTTTAAATGAGGATCCAGGAATATTCAGTAGCATCAGTCAAACATTTGTGCAGTACTCATTTATAAAGTTTTCTCTACAATTAAGTGTAGGTCTTAGAGCAATTGTGGGGGAAGTCATGACAGAGAAAGTGATTTTTTACCTCTAAGATTCCTAATAAAGACTTGTATAGATCCTTCAAGAAGAAAGGCAATGATAGTTGAAGAGAATTCGTTTTCACAGGAATTCTAACCAATAATAAAAAGAACCCACTGCTCACATCAAACTGAAAAACTCAGTTTTTTCCACAGCATATTTTGATACTCCCATGCTGGTTAAGTCCAGGAAATTTCAGACACATTACAGTTGCTATCATAGCAATTCTTACTCCTCTTTACTTCTCTCTCCATTTGCTTCTACCATCGCGGTGAGTTCTCAAGGTGGCCTTCCTCCACCTGGAATGCACCCTCTGCTGCCAATGCCCTCCTCTACCTTGTTTCCAGCTCGTCTTATTCCTCCACCTCAGACTTTCATTCATACCCTAATTCCGTGACTGCTTTCCCTTCACTCTCAGATGATCTTTCTTGGTCTCTCGTTTCTTCTCCCTTCCCCTATAGAATTTTTATTCTCCTTATAGGACTACATTCCCCAGTTTGAGTTTTACTTTCACATGTTTTGTTCTAATTATTTCCTTTGTAAGGACATCCATGCATTCAAATTTATAAGGACCCAGTTTGGAGTTGAAAAAGTAGTCATGACAATAACTGTAATTTTAGTATCATTGACTAGGAAGTGCAACATAGCAAAAACCATCTATAAAGGAGCTTTTAAATCAGATGCCAGTTTAAATGTTTATTTTATTCATGACAATATTTTCAACGTGTATTTGAAAGATGAAGGCCTTAAATATTCAAATCTTTAGTTAATGATGAAAGATTGATTCTCCCCTGTAGGAACCATTATACCACTTCATGCTCCCCACCATCTCTCCTCAAACTGCCATGTCTAAACAGACCTGAGAACCATTCTATACCAGAAGATACACCTGAATGATTTCATTGCCATTTTAAGGTGTTCCTCTTATCTGTGGTAACCTTAGATACAATCCTCAATATAGGAAGAACCACTGAGAACAATACCAAAAAGTACAATGAGCAAAATAAGAGAAAGAGACAAAGAAAAACTGTAAGTTTAACCAACAACTAACTTCCATTGATTGACAGTGAAAACCCCTGTCACCTCTACATTTTTTAAGAACTGTAGTTCCATTATTGAATTCTATTGGCTTAATAGCCCTATACTATTCTTTCTTCTTCTGTATTTACTGCCCCCCCCGGAAAAAAAAAAAACTTATAGATTTATGTGGTTAGATCTAAACAGCCCAGTCTCAACACACCTGCAATAATGTGTCTGTCAGAGTGTATGGCTAATACTGGAAATCGTGCTGTAACTTCCATTTTGCTTGTGATGAAGACCAAATTCCTTACAAGGCCTAGGGGATCTGGCAATCATACTCTCCACTGTCCTCTCCTACTGCTGCCGTTCGTTCACCCCATCAGTCATGCTGGCTTCCCTGTGTACTTCCACCTTAGGACCATTACTCTTGCAGCTCCCTCTGCCTGGATGTTGTTCCCCCAAACAGCAGTAAAGAGATCATCTAATACGTGAGTCAGTAGAGACCTTCAAGTCTTCCTTTAAGTCCTCACTGTCGAAAGGAGGCCTACCCTGATCGTCATATATAATATTTCAATTTCATCTTCTAACCCTTGTATGCTCAAGCAAAAATCCCCTTAACCTGTTTATTCTTTAAATCTTTTTATAACACTTCTTATCTTCTTTTTTCATTTGACATGTTTGCTGTGTGTTCCCACATGCTAAGTAAACTTTACAGGCAGTTATCACCATTTGGATCATTTTATCCCACTGCCTGGCTCACAGAGGGTCATCAATTAATATTTACTGAGTAAGTAAATAAAGATACTTACTTTAATAAAGTAAACCATTCTTTATACTACATTAAAAGTAAATTATACAGCCTATCTACAATCAACTAGTATATTAGACAAAATTCATACTACTGTTTTCCTTATCTGTATTTTACCTTGAAAAATAAACTCACAAATTACCCAAAATATTACTCACAAGCACACTAGCAAAAGTGTGCCTTCAATGCATGAGTCTCAGCATGTCAACCTCTTTGATTTCCCTACTACTGAATCATTTTTGTGCTATTTTATTGTTTTCAGGAGTGATTTGAGAATTTAAGGGATGTTTCAGACATTGAAAACCTACATTGTGGAGAAAACCCACATTGCTTGAGGTAGGGAGAGGTGAAGAGTTTAAAGAAAAAGTTATTTCTTAACAGCAAAATAGAAACACAGGCTCTGTCAATTAGCTTGCCACTAATCTTTAAGAGAGCACAACCAAATTATTTTAGAAAGTGGCAGATACAAGGAAAGCACTTACTAAACAAGACTTTTCTTGGAAGAGAATTTATAATAACCAAAGCAAACCTGGTTCCCTCTGGGGCAATAAACCAATTGGGCAAATAAGGATGCTCATGCCTTCTAAGTCCACGCTGCACATGCACCACACTGCGCATGCACGATTAGGTAACTGAATTCCTCACCTGTGAAAGAGGTACACAAGCACAGGAAAAAGTCTGCAAATTCAAACACAGAAGCCAGATTCTATGACAGATTTGCACCTCCTAAATGTTCACGACTAACTCTTAGAATAAATGTAACACCTGAACATCACGCCCAGGGCAGCTGCCCTTCTCTGGTAGCTGCCCACCTTTAGGCATGGAGGTGTACTTCTTTTTTATTCAAAATCCTCACTTTCCAATTAAAACATCCCTTTTCCTACTTTAAAATAAATAAATAAATAACCAAAGGATGCAGTATACTTTGGAAAACAAAACAAACAAAACATATTTTATTTAGGTGGGGAATTTTCCTTATCCCAATATTTGTGGTAATAGAATGTTTCATATATAATGCTAATGTTTACATGCCAACAAAAACACACAGAGTATATAATATATCTCAAAACAAAGCCCAAAAAAAGTCACACAAATCATTTCTGTGATATAGTCATTCAGATCTGATTCAATTAAGTCAATTATGGAAATCAATTTATCTTTCACTTAAAAGAAAGCTCTTCCTTTGCTTATATATGCAATGTATTCTCTGGAAAATAAATACTTATATTTCTTAATTCTTTAAGACTAGTAAAATAATATGACTAGAATTCTAGGAGACTGTCTTCAAATGTGACTGAAAATAAAGGTTTTCTGAGGAGATGAAGAAGCATTCCAGTGGAATATATAAGCAGAGAGACTTGATTATAGCATAATTAGAAGCAATGTGATATTGGAGTAGATTGGTAAGGAATGATCCACATACCATACTGACATGTATATATTGTATACTGTTTTCTCTGTATGAGGAAGAGCAAAATTTCCATGAAATATCTCTTTTTTAACAATTCTGAAGTAGCTTCTTACCAGCTTCTCCCCCCCACAATCCTCTAGAAACTTTCTCTCCCAATGATGTATTAGAGTCAGTTTATAAATAAGTAAATATAAAAATATAATGCTTGCTGGAACTGGGCCCTAAATAAGATAAGGAGATAAGATGTGATTGAAGACACTGGTGGGACTACGTGGGAGAGAGAGGATCGTTAAATTTCAACAAGTGCTTCCATGTGATTTGATAAAATTTAAACAAGGTGTTTTCTTTTAAAATACCATATTCAAAGGGAGGTGTCAACTAGGAGGCATATCTGAGACCCTAACAAATGATGAGGCACCAGGTTAGACAATGCAGTTAGGATTCTCTTTTGAATGTGGACATGTTTTTCAAAATAGATTTCTTCAGATAAATTATTTTGAATGTGGACATGTTTTTCAACATAAATTTCTTCAGATAAATTATATGTTATTATCCCTTTTATAGCAAAATTTCTTTAGCAATTTAAAAGTGATAAACAACGCAATGTGAAATTACTTGCTTAATCTTTGATTTATGTCTATCTCTAAAATGTTACATAACAAGCTAAAAAAGGAGAAATTTGGGGTTACTTAAAGTCATCTGAGTAAAGAGAATAGGAAATGTACTTTGGAAGCAACTGTAATGAAGATCTGCTGTCGGTTCTGTTTCTCTTCCTTCCTGGAGGGAAAGAAAATGGCTCCTCCATCTTGAGCTTTGTGGACTGGATTGAATTGGCCTCATCTGCTCCAATGGTGAGCCATGATTACCAGAGTTAATCTGCATGTACCTTCCCTGCTCACAGTGGCTAGCACAATGATCTAAACACGTCTAATCACAGCAACTCCTAAGAACATTTGTCTGACATTACTGAGACACGAATCTTTGTATTACACTTGAGGTTTCATGTAACTTTCAGGGCTATTAGAAGTTAAGTTTGGGTCTGAGTAGTAGGAATCATACCCAAAAAGGACTCATCACCCACTTAGTGATAATTAAAAATAGAAAGAAAAAAATGTCTTGAGTTAAATTATGTAAGATTCAGGATCAATCCTCACCTGAATCAGTCTGAACCTCTGAAGTTTTCAAAAGTAAGTGGACAAATATAGGTTGCTGGTAAAGTCATGACACATTTTTGCATAGAAAAACATAGAAAAATACATTATGACTTTCCCAAAAACCTAATAAATTCTTCTTATTTTTTAAGCCAGTCTCGGTTGGGTTTATTACATGCAATTGAATCATCTTGGCTGACAGAATCTATGATAGACATCGAAGTCTGTATGCTACTCTCTCATCAGCTTTCATATTGTCTCTGAACTCTTTTTGGAAATTGATTTGTACTTTGTAAAGTCAGTACTCAGGGACCTTTATATATACTATAGCACATGGTTTATGTAAAATATTTCTAGTTTTACAATAAAAACAATCATTTCATAAAATAAATTTTATCTGAAATCAAAAAATCATAAGATTGCTTATTTAAGATTAAATTTCATATGGTAATTGATATTAGGCTTTTTCTATGTAAATCTAGAAAGAGATAACAAAAACTTATGCTCAATATGTCTCAAACAACAGCAACAAGATGCCTATTTAAAGAAATTCACATTTAAATACTCCCCACCTGACTTCTAAGCTAACTTAGAAACAAACAAACCAAAAAAGGTAAATTGCACATAAAATATGACCTCTATTCCTAAAATAATTGAAATTAGAGAATTGGTACTAATAACAAGCCTCGTAATAATACAGACACAACCACCCAGATACATACAACATTGGTCTGGGACTCTTTATTCTACAACCGGTCTCTATAAAACTTGAAGCAGGACCAGCAGAGGATGTGTGCTTTCTGTATACAGCTTGTTCCCAGGAGAAAGTAGGGGGAAGGAGGAGGGGTGTAGGAAATGGGTACTTATGCTCACTACCTTGTCCTAAAGCATAGAATAAGAGGGAGTAGAGAGAGCACAGGACATTATTCTAGTGCAGCTTCATACACAGGGAAGAAAACTAAGGAGCAAAAAAGAAGGGTGTCCTACCTACAAAACACCTAGAACCTCAAAGTCTAGCATTATATAAAGTTAAAACAGCTCCAGTGCACACAGAAATTCATGATTTTAGGTTCAAAATAACACTTTGCTTAAACTGAAAGTTGATGATGTGGGAATAGAACGAATAGCTCTATGAAGTTCATGGGTTTGAACTACAATCAGAAGCAAAAAAGAATGTGGTAGACACAGGTGGTTGCCTATTGAATATCTAATCACTGTACTTTCCTTTTTTTTTTTAACATTTTTTCCATAGGATGTGTGCACTCACCAGAGACAGACAGAAACGTGGAAAGTGAGAAATCACCCCACAGGGTAGAAGGCTATGCTGCAATCCCTTCTCCTCCAGATTTTGGGCATGCACACACACGAACCTGGCATGATTTTCAAACTGCTGGGCTTGGGATTTGAAATGCAGTTGCCCATTTAGGAGTCCACCACCTTAACTACTACACCACCTGCTAGCCCTTCTCTGTACTTTCTTATAAATAGAATCCAAATTTTATCTAGGGCAGCAGTGTACCTAGCCTAAAAAATAACAGATTCTCTTGTAACTGAGTGGGTGATATATTATTAGGTCATCAGGAAAGTGATACATTATTAGGTGATATATTATTAGGTCATCAGGAAAGTCATGACAAATTTTTCTGTTTTTCTATGCAAAAATGCATCATGACTTTCCTGATGACCCAACAGTTCAGAGCAATAATATTTAGATAGAAGTTTAATAGATATATCTTTTATAAGAAGCATTTATCCCTAATGAGAAGAGGCAAACATGGCATACATATATCTTTCATACTTTGTCCTTTTGGAGGTAATGTGGTCTTTCTCCCTATAACAGCATTTTTTTTTGGGGGGGGGGCTATAGGACTTTTGTACTTACAGTAGAGAGATAGAGAACTGCCCCGCCTCCCCAGGGAGGATGGCCATGCTGTAATCCCTTCTCCCACCATCTCCTCTCAGGATTTTGGGCATATACACACAGGTGCCCAGTGTAATTTTCAAGCTGCTGGATCCAGGACTCACACCATCCAGTTGACCATTTGGAATCCAGTGCCTTAACCTCAACTCCATCTCCTGGCCCACAATCCTTTTTGAACCATGAATTTGAGGGCTACAAACCGTGGGAAGCTGGGCAATAATCAAAGAGCCTAAGTCTCTTTTGACATCCTTGAGCAATAGTAGCATCCTTAAAATGCCTATTCACAGATTTCCTTTTACAAGAAAAAATAAATAAATAAACTCCCTTTTATTTAGTCTTGTGTTATGAGATTTATGCTGCATGTAGTTAAATACAATGCTGAGGCCAGAAAGAAATGTGTCCCAAGCAAAAATTCTAAGACAACTAAGGGTCATTAGTAACCTGGCTGCCATTTCAGTAAAAGAAAAAGAAGTAAATAAAAGACTACCATTGGAGCTAGCAGGTGGCATGGTAGTTAAGCATGCTGTATTCCCAACATGGCTGACTGAGGTTCAAGTCTCAGACCTGGTGGCTTGCTTTCTCTCTCTCTCTCTCTCTCTCTCTCTGTCCCTCTCTGGTCTAATTTAAATAAATAAATAAATAAATAAATAAATAAATAAATAAAGTTAAATAAAATAATTCTTTACAAGAAAAAAAAAAAAAAAACACACTACCATGGATGGAAATGGCCTAGGAAGTAAAAATAGATGCAGGTTATCTAATAAGCATAAGCCAAGGAGAGAGGCAGAATAGTACAACATAGGTCATAATTCCTTATATCAGAGTTGCTATAGCAGAGTCCATTGTGAACAGCTTTTCCCAATGTTGTATTCAGGGATGTCACAGTGCTAGCTTAAAATCTATGATGGAATATTGATACTGTGGAAATAGGCAGATGCTGCAAATCAGGTCTATTTTCTTTGGAGAGCTGTCAAATGCTTACCAGCACACCACTGCTTATATTCTGCTGCTGAGCTCAACAAGAACCTAGAATAAAAGTGCAATAGTTGGCCACACAGCTATCCCTATTAATCTACAGACTTCAATTTGTTAACACAAAGAACACCTTATGTGGAGCTTGACATTCAGCAAAGCTCAGTCACTGTTTGAGAAAGGAAGACAGTAGGTGAGAAAAGAAAAACACTTTCTTGGTCATTGATACCAGTCATTAAAGTCACTTTTCAGACTAGAGTTATTTTTACTTTAAAAAAAAAAAAAACTAACTGTAGAAAAACAAACACCATAGAATTTAATTTAATGGCACCTAAAAATCTCCTATCTTTGAATACGTCATTCTACCTCCAATCCTATATACTCTTTGACTTGAGTTGTATGTTGTGACAGTTTAGTTGTAATAATAAAATCAGAATATGTTAGGGCTTTAAAAAAATTTTTGTGAATATTACTTCCAAAGGTCCAATAGTCAGTGTAATGACAGTAAACAGGGAAACTGGGTGTCAGACTACATGTCAAATTCTTCAGTGGGTCACATAGGAAATGTTAGGAGACCATTAGATGGCACTAGATTATATAACTGAATCTACATCTTGAGGCAACAGAAAAGATGTATTTTAATTTTTTTGTATTATAAAAAGTCCTTTTATATACTGGGATTACTTGCACCATATTCCTTTGCATGAAGAATTTAAAATGGCACAGGAAATAAAATGCAGAAAACAGTTAAGTAGAAATACAAAATCAGGAGCAAACTCAGGAGTGATAGGAGTAGCCAGAAGTGAAAGTCAGATGAAAAGTAAAAAAATGCTTATACAAAAAATTGGAGGACATAAAAGCAGTGAAGGTACTTAATGAGAATAGGACAGTGTGGAATGGGGGAAGTGAAGAGAAGAGGATAGAGAAAGATAGCAAGAGAACAATAGCGAGGCAGGACGTTAGTGAGAAACAGATATGGCTTATTAACTGTTGATGATGACATGTATAGTATTCTCAACTGGATTGGTCTGAGAAGTATTTCATGGTGGGCAAAGTCTTTTTACAAGCAAAATGAGAAATAGCGATTGACTGCTTTTTAAAAAATAATTAGAATAATAATAATAATTATTGGGGGGAAAACATAGAAAAGATATTGAATGTTGAAGCGGGGAGATTAATGTCTCTGTATTGACTGACATGCATGGCATTCCCTTCTGAAAAAGCAATGTAATACACTGTAAAGTTATATGTAATCCAATGTAATATAAAGAAGATTATGATGATAATAAAAAATAAAAAAAATAAATTTTAAAAAGGCTTATAAACATACCATTTTAAAGTTTTATACTATAGACAAAAGAGGCATCCACAGATGTTTTGTATTGGCAGGTAGTCTGCTTGCAATAGTTTGGTTAAACCAAGGGACCAGAACAAGTCTAATGGCAAGAAGATCAACTGGAAAAATTCCAAGGTCCTGAACTAAGGCAGTGGAAGAGAATGGAATTAAGTACATGTAGACAGTTTATTCTGTGGAATATATTACTGAAGGTAAGAGGGGGAAAAGTAGACTTTCTTTTTTCTTGAGGGACTAAATGAGTAGGACTTGAATAGAGGAAAAAGAAATGGTTTGTAGGAAAATATATGTTCTGTTGACCAGTCAATAAATATATTTCAACAACATGGGACAGTGTTTCTCCATCATGAAAAAAAAAGAGAAAATGCCTGATTAGCCAGCATGAGCGTTTTCATCTACTTTGTAAACTCTACTTTCTGTAGAGGGTATAGTGGTTGGTGACATTATGCTATAAGTTATTATGTATGATGAAGAGTACTATGAATTATTTTCATTAGTATTCTGGTAGTGTGGTGTTAATGAAGTGAGGGTGGTTTAGCTAAACCAAGCACTGACAAGGTAACAGATAGTGTTGTGGACACTGTATATATATCCACTAAGTCATTTTTTAAAATTATTCTATGAGGGGGAACCAGCAGTTAGCGTAATGGCTATGTCGCTGGACTCCCACGTAGTCGACCGCGGTTCGTGTCCCGCACCCGGTGGCTTAAAACTCACGCCGGGCGCGTGTGCGTGCGTGCCCAAGATCCCGAGAGGAGAATGGAGGAGAAGGGATTGCGGCGTGACCATCTCCCCTGGGGGGTGATTTCTCGCTTTCTGTCTCTATGTCTCTCTCTGTCTGTCTGGCGAGCGCACGCGCCCTACAGTGAAAATCTCTCCAAAAAAAAAAATTATTCTATGAGGAAGGTACTATTATCATCATCCTCATTTATCAGATCTGTAAATTGAGCACAAAGTTACTTTGCCTAAAACCATACATTTAATAAACAGCAGAGGAAGAATTTAAAACTAGTGAGAGAAAAAGCTGTCCCTATGGCTTGCTGTTAGTTTGTAGCTGGTCTAGTTGCTGTCAGTTGGGCTTTCACAGAATATCAACATCAGCAAAGGACTCACTACAACTATTATGGAAAAAGGCAGAAACAGTACTTCTCCATCATCATGTCTGAACAGAGGTATGAGCAAAGACAACGTGCAACCAAAATGATCAAACATTCCCCTTCCCTAGCTAGCAGAAGTATTACTTCTGTGGTAGACAACTCCACCACTGTTCTGTCCCACCTTCTAGATAAAATTAAGATACTCAAATTTCTCATAGCAGAAGCTTCATCCTTGTAATTTTTCAGCCATCTGCTGGTCCCAAACCAGAAATGTTAAGCCCAATTAAAGAGTTGGGGAAACTAACAAAGAGGAAAAGCTAGAAACTATGGATTTGGTAAAAATAATAATAATAATAAGTGCTTTAGGTTTGATGCTTAATGTATATGTCTAATAAACAATAATAATGTGGGACTGCTGGGAGGGCAGATGAAGAAGACCTGGCTTTTGAAAAAGAAAATGAAGAAATTGGACAATGGGGCCACAGATGGCATGGTGGTTAAGGCACTAGACTCCCACATGGCTGACGGTGATTCAAGTACGATCTGGCAGCTTGCTTTCTCACTTTCTCTCGCTCTTTCTCTCTCTCTTACTCTGGTCAAATTAAAAGATAATGATAATAAAACAATGACTAAAATTGAATAAAATAATTCTAACAAAAAAAAGAAAGAAATTGGACAAGGTGCAGAAGGTAGACAGGGAAAAGAAACAGTTTTTTCTAAAGAATTACGATGTATTATGTATGGGTTTAGGAATGACCTAAATCCTTACAGTGAGTCAGTGGATATTCTTGAAAACTCGTCATAGAGTTCATAACTTAAATGACTCACAAGGTAATGTCAATTGGAAGACAAGGTCAAATACAAGTTGAGGGTATCATTTTCTTGATTCTAAGGGACCCAAGGAAGTTTGTGAGGGTTAAAGACTTGCTCACTATGAACAAAGAATTAAAACAAGCTAGAAAAGCATTTGATGAGGCAAACTATGAATCTTGACACTGTGTGTTCCAACATTTCATTATCTTTTGGGGAATTACAATAAATAATGACTATGCTTTCTGTAATAAAGGTCCTGATATTTAGCTATGTAAAGGAACATTGGAAAAACACAAAGTTTTGTTTTATTTTTATGTCTTGGATTTTAGAGTGATATTTGAGCCTTTAATTGCCTGTCCTTAAATGACAATACTTAATTTCTTACTGGATTTTAATGACCACACATTAATTAAAATGCCTTGCAAGCCCTGCAATTCCTGTTAATGTAGTCTGACTAAAGGATAAAGTAGCATTTATACCTCAGGTATATTTGTGCCATTGTAGGCTATACTGGAGCTGTTTAACCTATGAAATCTAAACGTCATCTTTGGCTGTGATAGCTGACATGTGCTTCATGTATTCTTTAGTTTTTAGATAATAATAGTCTCTGAGGTTAGTAAAGATAGTAAACTGGTTTATGTTTCCTTTAAGGAGAACATATTAGAAAACACAGTTTTTTCTAAGAAAGTTTGTGTTAAGAAAAAAATCTGTTTTAATATTCTGTTCTTCAGATAATGAAAGTTACTTACTTTTTAAGAATTTTTTTGATAAGCCGAAAGTGCTTGTGTTGGAAAGTTTTTTTGATTTAATACCTTTTTGGGCTAATAACATAGTACTTGTTAAATGTTAGGACAACTCACTCATTTTCTTAAATCATATTAAAACATCTAAAAATTAAATGCTTTCAGTAGAAGGAATGACAGTGCTTAATAAGCAGAATAAACTTTTGGGGTAGTGTTTTATTAATATGTTTTTAAGTATTTGTTCATTGTGAAAAGTATACTTGACTAAAAATGTATGTGCTTCAGGATATACAGACTTTCTGTGTGTTTAGCTTATTGTGTTAAATTATTATTACACACAGTGTAAAATAATTATTAAAATTACATTTAAAGAGGTCACTATTCTTCATTAAACTGAACTTTTTATGTGCTATTTGTAAATATTACCTATGAATCAGTACTTAGAAAACTTGCTTTCTCAACCTATTAATATAAGGAGTAAAATAGGAAGAAATTGAACACGCTATATATATATATATATATATAGTGTGTGTGTGTGTGTGTGTGTGTGGGGGATAACATGTAAATTAACATTAGTTCTTATGTCTCATCCCACAATAGGACTGTACTATATACATAGCTACTTACAGAATATAAAAATCTGATCACCACTTTAACAAAATGATAGGGAAATATGGTCATAGGTTCTTCATGAACTACATCAAATAAGCATATTAAATAGGTTCAAATAAACATGTATACTAGTTTAACAAGTGATGGGAATTTCAGAAAGAAAAACTAGAATCTACACAAATGTAATTATTTTACTTCATTTAAATATTGTCTGAAAACCATGAAAAACTTAATCAAACTGGCTTTAAAAGGTGTGTTTAATTAATGCATGGGAATTTACTCATGCAGTAATCATTAATTAAACTCACATTCCTGACTTCAAGGGGAGATTTTAATAAAAAAATATATACTGCACAGAATCATGATCTTTTTATAACATAAGGAAAGAAACAAAAATTTACATTTATGAAAAACCATAAAGAGGAAAATCCAGGAAGTAAATAATTTACACTGTATTTCATTTTTAAATAAAGAAAAAAAAGTAGGGACAAGAATGAATTAATTTTTTTATGGTTCTTTATGGGATTTCTGAATTTTAAAAAGTGAAAGTAAAGCAATCATTAAGTGGTTCAGATAAAAGAAAATATCTTTAACTTGAGTTACCCATCAGGTCTAGTCTGACCTGCCCTAGTTCTACCTAGAACAAGCTCTGGGATCTAAAAATCCATTTCCATACTATTTCATGTACAGTCATCCTTACCACATGGGTCGACTATGAGAACAGTTTTTCTCATCATATTATATATGCACAGAGTTTCACCCACAATTAGATCTCTCCCTGGAGCAAACTTCTCTGCAGAATGGATTCCTTGGGGTCCAATAATATAAGAGCTTCTAGCACAGCTTTCGTCACACTTTTAGGTATTAATGGGGTTTTTCACTTATGTGAGTTCCTTGATGTACCTCAAGAGCTGATCAAGACAAGCTTTTCTCATTCAGCACTTATCTTTCCTCAGACTGGATTTTTTTGTTGGGATGCAAACCCAAGTAAGACTCTCAAAAAAACAATGCTTTTGCCACACTCAAAACAAATATACAGGTTTCTACCGGAATGGCTTCTCTGATTTGTGAAAACGTCAAGTTTCATTAGACATTTTTCACACTTTTTGGCTGGGAAGTATGAGTTAATTTTTTGTTCAAAAAAATCCAAGTTCTAAAAAAATAGGATGATTTCTAATTCTTCAGCCTGAAGTTTTCATCATCACTGACAAATTAAGACAATGTTTCAAATAAAAAGTTAATAATTGGCTAGTTAACTAACTTATGTCTAAGTCACCAGGAAAGAATGCTTTTTTATTTTGAGTTTATTCATTTCTTTCTTCAATAAGAAAGAAGAAGACACAGAGAAGCAGGCATTCCCAATAGGGTTTTCATGTCACCGCCCTCTACCATCAGCTTCAACAGTCCAGTATCTTCGGTACACGTACCAGGAATTTTACATATATCCAGGAATTTTACATATATCCAGAACATTCCCAAGTGGGTTAGCTATACAGTGTTGCATTGCCATCTCCTAGCAAGACTATTTTTAAATGAAGAATTATTTAGTTTTTAAAATCTTTTTTTAAGAGATAGATTTTTGTTATGGACACTGGAGACTGTGGGAGGAGGGTGGGAGGAGAAGAGTACAGGGAAGGAAATTAGGGAGGAAAATAGAAAGACAAGACACTTGTGGGACACAGTAATAGTTTATTACCTGTCGCTGATAATGTCTACAGTATTCTCAACTGGACTGATCTGAAGTGTATTTCACATAGGGTAAATTTTATTTGCAAGCCAAATGATGTATAGAGATCAAATGTATAAAAAATAATAATTATAAAATTTTTAAAAATATGTAAAACAAAAAGAGAGATTTTTGCTATACAGCATGTGCACTTGCCAGAGAGACAGACAGAAAGCAAGAATCAACCCCTAGGGGGGGATGGACACACTGCAATACCTCCTCCTCCATCTTCCTCTCAGGATTTTGGGCAAGCATGCACATGTGCCCGGCATGAATTTTAAGCCTCCAGGTCCGGGACTCATACAGTGGTAGACTACATGGGAGTCCAGCAATGTAACTATTATATCACCTGCTGGTCCCTATTTAGTTTTTATAATCTATATGATCTCAATTATTGAAAATTATCCCTAGTATTACAACAGATATTCAATGACAGTTGACTATACAAGAAATAATAATGAATAAGCAAAGCAACCAATAAACAAATTCACAACTCACCATTATTCCACATGATATGCTTATAATTATAATCCTATTTTTAAAATGATTAAGCATTCATAATAATAATAGTAAAACTTTCTGTCCTAAGAATTTCCAGAAAGTAGTGTGTACTGCCTAGAGTAAATAGCACCACGCCCTGATCCTTCCATTGACCTATCCTAGTTAAGTCTCATTACTTTTCAGTAAGGTGCTTGTTGTACACAAACATATAATTTTATTATTTTTCTTGTTCTTATTCAGAGTTTTCTAAACTTGGAAATACATGTCACTTTTGTTGAGGTTACTATTACCATAATTATTATCTGATGGTATAAAATTTTAAGTTGAATAGTTAATTTTATAATTTTTCAATTGTTATTTTTGCATTTATTGTTGTATTTATTTTATTTATTATAAGTTTTTTAAACTTAACTATTGATTAAAGACTAATTTCTCATGATGTTTAATAATATTAGGTCATCAGGAAGGTCGTGATGTATTTTTCTATGTTTTCTATGCAAAAATGTATCATGACTTTCCTGACAACCCAATAAACTATTATTCACTTTAGAAAACAAAAGGGATATTTCTGATGACAAAGAGTAATTGAATATAATTTATTTAAGCCAATTTGGAAAAACAAATTGTAAACATTTATGACTTTAGGACACATCATTCAAAATAATTATATCATAATGAAAGAGCATAACATGTATGTTCTATGAATATTCAGAATTTTAGTTTTTAAAATAGGTAAATGTTATTGTTCCTATACTTCCCATTTTGCTTACCATATGCTTAGTTTTTCAGTTACACTAGCTATAAAACCTTAAGAGTGTAGACAAGCTTAAAGATATTTAGAAAATTTGATTTTCTAAAACAATGACTGACAACGTTCTCCTTAAATACTGTATTTTAAAATAGATTTAATTTTTATTAAATTAACATTTTAATCAATGTTTAATCAGTTAATTAAAACTTATTTTTAATTATAATAGAACAATTTTTTAATTAAGCAATTTAGTAAGGATTATATTTTCCGAATGTGTGCCCAATAGACCTTTCCTTCCTTAAATTAAATGTCTTTCCCATTAAATCAATGGTGCTAAGCAAATGGCACAGAGCCTTACTACAAAAACTCCACCTTATACACACCTACATCTGTCATATTTAATTATTTTTAAAAACCTGAAAATGCAAAAGAAAAATAAGAACAAGAGTCACAAAAGTCTTAGATCAAGCTAAAAATAGTGGTTTAAGGTTTACTACTAATAGAAACAGAAAAAGCAACTCCCACAATTACAGAATCACTCTTTGTCGTTCATGGAGTGATGATCAATGCCAAGAGGTCTCTCTCTCTCTCTTTTTAAGAGAGATTTTTGTTATAAGCCACATGTGTTCACTGTAGAGACAGAGAGAGTCAAAAAGCGATAAATCACCCCCCATGGGGATGGCCACACAGCAATCCTTTCTCCTCATTCTCCTCTCAGAATTTGGGCATGCATGCACACGCATCCAGCATGAGTTTTGGGGGGTTTTTTTGTGTGCGGTGGGGACAGGTTTTTGCTACAGGGAGCTTGCACTTGCCAGAACAGGATGAGTTTTAAGACACTGGGTCTGGGACAGTGCAGCCACAAGGTGGAACTCTGAACCACCTGAAGGAAACACCTTCACCTGTAGTTAACTTAGACAAGAGCAAGAAGTAAGCCTGTGTTTTCTGTTAAGCACTGAGACTTCAGAGTTGCTTTTTACTGCTGCATACCTTGCCCACTACAAATGACACATTACACATTCCTTTCTACCCTACAAACAGAAATGCAGGCTGCTCTCTGTGCACCCATCCACCTACC
>NW_006159625.1:2595127-2614445 GCF_000334495.1 Tupaia belangeri chinensis
CTTTCCAACTATGTTTTCCTCAGTTGAAAGAGGCTTACGTACACATAGATCAGTAACTTTACTGCTTAGATGGGTAATCAGGGAATAAAATACTATCATTTCCCCATTAGCACTTCTAATTGCTACAAATTAAGGATGGAAATTCCCTCCACTTGGCTTCGAGTGGGGATGACCAAAGTCATCCCAAAGTAGTAAAAACGGAGGTCAGTGCACTCCCTTCTAGGCTCAAAACATAATCTTCAAATTGAACTCTTCCGTCTTCCCAGTGCTCACTCATATTACCAAAAGTGAAGATTCCACAAGGTAAACGTAATAGAACGAATGGCTCGACAAAATATAAAACATTTTGTTCTCTTGAAAATATTAGATTTAACCCTTCTTATCAATTCTCCTTTTTCTTTCTTAGTTTTCATGCCTTGGCTACAACTCTTAAAATCTAAATGAAATACTAGAAATAAGTAACGGATTCTCAATCATGCAATAAAGCCTTTTTTTAAAATACAAACATCAACAAGCACAGAAAATTTTTAGTTCTAATATTTTTATAATAAAATAGCAGTTCAATAAAACGAAATACCTAGTTTAAGATAGAAATAGTTTTAAGATAGAAATACCTAGTTTAAGATAGAAATAGTTCAGTAACTTAATTAGCAAATCTGTAAAGTAACTTTTTCAATAGTTTTTTAAATACATAAAATTTATTCAAAAATGTAGTATAGCATCCAACCTGAATAAAAATTATAAAGACATAATTACCCAAAATGTTAAAAATTAAAATTAGTAGGTTTATAATAAAAAAATTATAAACAGTTGTCAATTGTTCATAAATTCTATTCTATCCAATTTCTTACTACTGTACATATTTTAATTTCCTACTAACTACAAAGCATTATACTAGACAAAAACTAGGATTTCAAGCATTAGTAAGTAGTTTTCACTGTGTCCCTAAATGTTTTCCGAAGGACACAATCTCACACATGTTTTAGCAATAATGTGCAAATGGTTTTGATGCTCATCTCTAAAAGCTAATCTAATAATTAGTTAAGAGTACATTTGACTACAAGCCCCACAAAATCTGTGAAATAACGTTTTAAACAGGGCAGGTATTGATGTGTCTGTACAAGAAGAAGTCAGTCCAGGACTGGCGCAGCACTAAATGATGCCAAGAACACACTGAGCTACAATCCTGGCCTTTGATACTAGCTCAGCCATTTCTCCCTTGTGCCAAGGGAAAATGGGAGAAGCCAGACAGGCTGTACTAGCCAACTCTATTGTCTTTGCCCAAAAATGAGTCACAAGGCTGCCTGATACTACAATGAAAAGATAAGCTTTCACAGTGCAGCTTGTATACAGTAAAGCATACACAGCAGAAGAATAAAGTAAGAGGAAATGTGTAATGGACACTTAGTTAGATCACATCTTGAGATCTGGATCATTATTTTTTTTTTCCAATTAGGTGTAATTCTGAAAATATTATGTTAATCAGAGTATAATAATAATTATACAGTAAAATTTTTAAATATCTAATAAAATAACTAAAAATATATAATAATAAATATATAGTAAAATTTTGTAAATCTAGTGAAAATTGATGATCAACATATACTATGATATAAAACTGAAGTTCAGAACACACAATTTCATATAAACATACATCTTAAATCAAAATATTTCAAAGCTTAATAGCTAAAATAAATAAATAAAGACCTTAAGGTAAGTATAATATTAAATTTTGAGTTAAATATTGAGAACTTTATTATAGTATGTATAAACAGATAGTTGCTTAAGATTAGTGACATTCAGTAGGCTGTATCTTTACTCTGCTGTTTCATCCACTGTGAGGAGTTTTTAGCTTAATGTAACCCCATTTGTCAATTGTTGGTGGTAGTATTCATACTTTAGGGGTCTTATTCAAGAAATCTTTTTCAAAATATCCTGTAGTATTTCCCCTAAGCATTCTTCAAGTTTATCATGATTTGGGGATTTACATGTAAGTCTTGAATTCATTTATATACATGCTTATACATGCTTTAAAAAAACCATACTGTACCTCACAAGGACATAAAATTATTGTATGTAAATCAAAAATTACAATAAAAAATTAATAACAAAAGTGAAAACAGTGAGGATGGTTATACACAATTGATTTGAAGCAGCATGTCAACAAATCAGTGTCCTATCCACTTCAAAATAAGAAAAGAGCTCAGTGAAGGATTCTGAAACACTACGCATGTCCTCGGAGTCTTCATTAAATTGGCTTACATTTGTAAACCTGTTTTATATAGTAAGAAATAATCCCTAACTGATTTCTTATCCAACATTTTGGTAACTCATGAATTTCTCTGAGTAAAATTTTATGTAATAATATATGCTTTTTCAGCTATTACTGAACTTCTAAGAAAAGAGACTGCAGATTTGAAGGGGGAAACACTCAAGTCTGATATAATGATATTGAATGTCTCTACCTACATATGAAAGTTTAAAAGAGAAAAAAGTTAGCTTAAACTTCTTTGGAAAGGTTTTGAAGGAGGCTTGACTTATCTACACTATACCACCAAGACTTAAAGATGGGTTAATCAAACAATTCATGAAAATATTTAATAAATATTTATTGATGTTTATTGCAGTTAGTATTAGATATATGCCATATTTACCACAAGAAGAATTAGTACTCTGGTTGTTTTTTTAAAAGTGAATACTTTTATGCACATCTGGATAAACTATGAAAGGTCTCCAACTTTCCTTTCTTCTGATGCTCTTTTTCTGAATAAAAATGCTTTGTAATGCCTTTCCAGTACCAAAGCCACAGGTAAAATATAGTTTTATGTTCTTTTTTTAAAAAAATATTTATTTTATTCAACGTTATTTATGTATATATTTTAATTTGACCACAGAGGGACAGAGAGAGAGAGAGGGAAAGTGAGAAAGCAAGCCAACAGGTCTGGGACTTGAACCATGGTCGGCCATGTGGGAGTCCAGCACCCCTAACCTTTCCAGTACCAAAGCCACAGGTAAAATATAGTTTTATGTTCTTTTTTTAAAAAAATATTTATTTTATTCAACGTTATTTATGTATATATTTTAATTTGACCACAGAGGGACAGAGAGAGAGAGAGGGAAAGTGAGAAAGCAAGCCAACAGGTCTGGGACTTGAACCATGGTCGGCCATGTGGGAGTCCAGCACCCCTAACCACCATACCACCTGCTGGCCCCAATACTGTTTTATATTCTATGTGCCATGTTGTTAAGTTAAAACTTACATATAAAAGTGCTTTGTAAACTACCAAATGTAATTGCTATATAATATTACCTAAGATCTACTGTCAAATTCAAATAAAGAAAATAATTTGAATGTATTTAATTGATTGATAATTAAACTGCTAACATTAGATCCCAAGTCCTCTGTATGAGTCCATGGCTATGACATCCACACTATATAAACTCTGTTTGTCACTTACTTGTTTCCTAGTTCTATTCATGATGATTACCCTAGGTAAACCAGCTACTCTGCCATAAGGGAGGGAACACACAGGATCAAGTCTTGCCGGAAGATGCAACCACAGTCTTCCAGTCAAAGTAGCCTTGTCGCTCTTTTTAGATAATATTTGGGGAGAGGGAGATTATCTGTATCTATCCCACCTTGGAGGAAGGAAGAAGAACATAAAAAGTGCAGTGGATGACTGCTTTGACTATCTGTCTGTCTGAAGAGCATCTACATGGAAGAGTTAAGGGAGATAAAATTAAGCTGACTCTGATACTCGCTTTTTTTTTTTCTTTTTGGTTCTTTGTGCTGCTGAATCAAGAAATAATAATAATTAATTTTCCTAAAAGCACAATTACATTTTCATTTACCATATGTTTTTGTATTATGATCAATACTATATACAGAAAATAAAATCATAACTTGAATAATGTTCCAATTTGCATGTCACTGCACTTAATTTGTTTCACTTATTTAAGTCCAAAATAATGTCATCTTTTAAGTCTTCAGCTCTAAAACCTGTGTGTGTGTGTGTGTGTGTGTGTGTGTGTGTATGTGTGTATACACATACATGCATATACACACAGACATACACACCTATACATACAAAATTGGTATCCTACTACCAGGTGAAAAATATTGAAATGAAACATTTTTTGAAACATAAAGAAAAGGAAGAAAATACAGTCTTGGTCACATATTTGAAAGTTCACTGCTCTATGTAAAAATACAACTTTTCCACTTACATTATTTTACTTAGATAATCTAAGCTTATTTAAAGGAATTAGCCCACAACATTAGCAGGTTTTTTTTATATTTCATCAATGTTACATATATTTCTAAATTATCAAAACTATATGCCAGTTAATAGGTAACTATCAAAACATATAAAAACAAACACCATATAAATCATAGATATAAATTTATATACTAATAAAAATTCAAAACTATTTTAAAAACAAGTTCTCTTGCTCTTAGAAATATCAAAAATAAAATTTATATATAACTATTCAATTGAGCCTAGCCACTTTTCATTTTTCCCTTTTGATTTTCCAAATTCACAAAAAAGTTTAAATGAATATTAAAAGTTGTTCCCTAAGCACCTTTCCCATTATATCTCAATGTAAAAATCCGCCTGAGATGTGACAGAAAATGATTCATAATGTATGTACAACTACAACTTAACAGTTTTAAAATTAATTTTTCAAAACTCCAACAAAGTGAATAGGATGTTCCTTAACATTAATCTAAAGCTTAACCCAAAGACATGATAGATTTAATATAGAAAAACACATATTTAATGCACCTTATATTCCAATTAGTAGCAGTACCAGGTAAGAAAACTAATTACATACATACATACATACACACACACACACATACATATATATTTATAAGTATACTTTCAGATAAAGAAGATCATGTGCAACAAAGGAGATCGAGCACATTTCAGTCATTCACATTAAAAATATATGACTTACCTACTAAGCCCCAAGCCTATTCCTTAGCTCTGCTCCCTCAGAGCCATTAGCCAGAAATACAAGTACATGGTAAAAATAGAAAATCATAGTTAAGCAAAAAATCATAGTTAAGCAAAAATCATAGTTTAGTATCCACAAAAGATAAGAGCAGAACTAGGATCCTTCAAGTCTCTTTACCCTCAACCAAAAAGCAGAGCAATTGGTCTGTGGCATTCCTTGGAGAACTAAACGGGCACCAAGGGAGCCACACTGGAAAATGATCCTTTCTCCAAGATAGTGTACTCAGCGGTCTGTGTAACAGGACTCCAAATAGCACACACACCAGAGGAAATCTACTGAGCTGTCAATGACTTAGAGACTGAGTATGACAGAATCAGAATTGTGTTTGACCATTTAGTATTAATACCAAGTATATATTATATTTTAATATTAAATACTCACTCCATAAAAACGTTTTCTTAAAATGAGATAGTATATCATTCTTTTGTCTACAAATAGAAGTTACAGATACAAATCTTGGAAATTTTTCCATTTGTGCATTATATGGTCGTATGCAGTTAGATAATTACATTGAAACAGTAAGTACTCCATTGGTAATGTTATATTATAAAGAACAATTTCTGGAATTAAAAAAAGAGTAAAATTAAAATGTTAATACCATGTTAGATAAGATATTGGCAAATTTCCCAATATTAAAATATTATCTTTCTTGGCTGGCAGGTGGCATGGTGGTTAAGGGCGTTGGACTCTCCCATGGCCAACAGTGGTTTGAGTCCCAAACCTGGCAGCTTGCTTTCTCACTTTTTCTCTCTCTCTCTTGCTCTCTCACTCTATCCCTCTCTGATCAAATTCAAACAAATAAACAAATGGATAAATAAAGTTAAATAAAATAATTATTTTAAAAAATATTATCTTTCCAATATGGATCCTATTCAATAATTATCTTTCTCTGCACCTATGCTCTTTAACAAAGTTGTAAACACTTATATTAAGATTGTTTTCCTTTATAACATTTTTTCTCACTAATTCTTCCATGTCTAGATAAAACAGTCAATTCTTATGATAAAACACTGAAATCTATAGATCTTAAATCTCTTTATTCTAAAAAGACATAATTTTTTGTTTCTCCTTATGGTAGTACCATTAGTATCCATTCCAGATCCCCTTTCTGATCAGATTCCTAGTCTGATCAATGCCACCCCCTAACTGCTGTGAGCGTTGAATGCTATAACAATTTCCCCTTTTCAATGAACTACCCTACTCAGCTAACAAAAGTTACTTCCACTGGAAAGCAGCACTGCCATTTCCTTCCAGGTATGACCCAATGACCTACCGATGTGGAGATACTAAAATCCACCATTTTTCCCCCCAATGGAGAAACAATGCTTTGCAAATATTGTACTCAAGAATTGTAACCCTTCAAAATACACACCTCCCATACATAAAAATCCAAGATCAGCCAAGGCTAGTCATGTGTTCAATAAATCATGTGCACAGAAATACATTTCTAAGGCTGTGTGCTTAATGAACCTGACCTGAGGCAATTAATAGTCCAAGTGAACCTAGGAAACAGACTATAAAAAGAAATTCTGAAGTTCAATCACTGACTGGCTAACTAAAAAGGAGTACCCAGTTGTTCCTGCTGGAAGTGAAATATTCATGGTCTCAGTAATGAAATTGTTAAGATTTCTTCCTGTCATGAACTGGAATATATTATATGTAGAAAAGGATACACTGGATCATCCAATATCTCTATCATTGCAGAAGTAAAAGAAACAACAACTGTAAATATTGGAATTGGATGACTGTTGCTCTACAGGCAGGAGTGATTGACCCTGATCACCATGAGGAAGTAGCACGGCTGCTACAAAATGGTGACTGGAGGGACACATTGAATATTTAGATTATCCATGGAAGTGAAGTGACTCTACGCACAAGTTGAGCTGCAACTGTAAACAAGAAACCACGATAAGGAAATAATGACAAGGGGCCCAGACACTACATTGATGGGTGTCCTAATCAACCAACCAGGCAAATCACCTAGACTAATAGAAGTGGGGAAAAAATAGAAACAAATATGAGTTACAGACATAAGTGGGGAAAAAATAGAAACAAATATGAGTTACAGACATAGGATCAACTACAGTTGTAAGAGACATAGTCCTAGTAGAAGTTTTTGGGTTTTTTTTTTTTGTTTTTTTTTTTTGAGAGGTTTTTGCTATAGGGCGCGTGCGCTCGCTAGACAGGCAGAGACATAGAGACAGAAAGCGAGAAATCACCCCCCATGGGGGATGGTCACGCCACAATTCCTTCTCCTCCATTCTCCTCTCGGGATCTTGGGCATGCACGCACACGCGCCTGGCGTTGAGTTTTAAGCCACCGGGTCCAGGACGCAAACCACGGACGCAAACTACGTGGGAGTCCAGCGACATAGCCATTGCGGAACTGCTGGTTCCCCTAATAGAAGTTTTTACACAAACCAGGACACAGAATCCTGGCTGTTCTTAAATAGACTAAACTTAATTGTCAAAGGTTATGGACCATACATAAATGGGTGCAAGGAGTACACCAAAGGATACACTTGTAGGTGGCCTGCCCAAATCTCCTTTATCTGGACAGTGCACCCATCTTCCAGCTGATGTGAATCCTGGCTGCCAATTGCTCACTCGCTCCCAGGGATAGCTCTGGTGGGAATGCGTACACAGAGGAACATCTCTGAGACATGGTTTAAGCTCACGAGTTCTGCATTCCCATGGTTAGAGTTCATCTGAGACCATATCTTTGCCCATACCTCTTCCTTATCCTATTTTACCCATTCTCTAGCATTTTGTCTGAAGAACAATCGCACAATAATGCATAAGAACCTGGATTCCTGTCTAAGGCTACGCTTACAGGCAACTTGCATTAGAGTAGTCTTCATTTTTCTTGCTTTTTCTAATTGTTAGCATAAATTCTAATGAACTGAATTTTTTAGAGCAAAGCAGGAAGAAGAAAATTGTCTTAAAAATAATATTAATTAGATGTCAAGATTCTGACTTCTACTCATCAGAACCCAGACTTCACACAAGCATAATAAAAAAGTGACAGAGTCAGGCATCTGAAAGGACCTTTCGACCGGGACAGAATCAAGGTGAGACTAAAAGCTTAGTTTAAGAATGGTTCTTTTGAAGATAAGCTTCCCTTCCAGTGAGTTGGAATGTTACAGGTAAGTATAAGTTGTCTAAGAAGTAAGATTCTCCTTTTTCAGCAGCTTCCCTCTATTTCCTATAAAGCACTTGGCATAATTCTGACTTTACCAACTATGTATTTATGTTAGATCAAATTTTTTCATATGCTCTAACCAAACGACATATTATAACAGATTAAATGATTAAATTCAGAAGCATATGTAGAAGCCAGTCATCTTCTATTAAGCCAGAGTATCAAAAGAGATTTGTAAAATATAAAACCATGGCACTCTCCTTACTAATGTTTTTGAAAATAGTGATTATTTTCTTTTAAATATAATTTGTTATAAATAAACAATAAATATGAATACATGTTCAAAAAACATGTTAAGTACTTGGCAAATTATAAGTACATAATAAGTACTAGTAAAAATAAATAAATAAAGGGTAATTGATAGTTCCTTTTGTTTTTAAAAGATACTTTTAAATTTGTCTCAGGAAGAAAAGTATGCACACTCAGCAACCTAGACAGGAATTTAACACAATTTAATACCTACACCATGATCAAGACTCTCAAGTAAAATTAGACAATATAGCCATGTTTTTATGCAAGTTATGCAAGTCTCAACAAAGTTGAAAAGCAGAGAAAAGAGAATCTATACAAGATCGGTTCTGAAAAAAAAATCGTAAGTAACAGTTTAAGTAGTGTAAAGACAAAATAAATTAGAAAAAAAATCAAGAATAGGAGAAAGAGGAAAAGAATGACTAAAAAAATCAAAAACATGAAAACTTTGAGGTGAAGTGCTGATATCAAGACTGTTGCATGCTTTTGCTGTAATGAAACTACCTGGCCCAGGGCTGCCTTGGTGCAGATAAAGGCAGAAAGACTATTGGTCAAACATCTGCACAATATATTACTCTTTGACACAAGCCTTGCTCTTCCTCGCATTTCTGAGGTCTTGGGTCCATATTATCTACTTACTCTTCTTTCCCTTAATGAACCAGCCTTATTCCACCTATATCAACATGCTAACATAAATGTCCACATAGAAGAAATGTCTAAATTAGGAATTGAAAAAAAGCATTCCAAGAGAAGTAGAAGGGTCAGAGAAAGATAATAAGCAGTATTACAACTAAAGAAAGCATCCAAGATCCAATTAAGAACCACTGTTTAAGAAGAAGCAAAGCTGACAAACAGCAGGGCAAACAAGAATACAGGAACAAGAGAAAAAGTAACTGAAATAAAATCTTAAAAATGTGGCAGTGCATGTCCCTAGAGACAACTCACAACAAACCAAGATGGTATAAAATCAACACTGCCAATAGCATGTAAGAAAGAAAAAGTCAACGGGACCAAATACTAGCCCAAAAAATGATTAGGCTGAATACAAAGACTTCTCACCTAGGGATAAGTCATTGAGTGTAGTAGGGCTTATCCTATAGGTCATTAGAAATTATGTTGAAGGGAGATTTTTGTTTAATAAATAGAGTAACAAGGATATATGAAAGCTAAAAATTCCATCTATGGTTATATATGACAAAGGATTTTATATAGAAAAAATAATCGGATTATAAAAAAACACAGCCCTCACAAAAGGTAAAGTTCTTTAAAGAAACTGTCACTTCCCCATCTCTATAACACATAGTATGTGTCCATATGAAAATTTATCAAATAGTCGCAACTTTTTTGTGATAGTTAGAAATACAGAAACAACCCAAATGCCTATCAACATTAATGGATATATATAGATATAGATATAGATATAGATATAGATATAGATAGATATAGATATAGATATAGATACACACATACATATATAAGCATAAAATTGAATACTACTCAATAATGTATTTTAAAACAAATGGAAAAGGAATAGATTACTTATGCACACAACAACATGGACAAATCTCAAAAATCCTCATGCTAAGTGAAAGCAATCAGATATTTTTATAGAGGTTGTTGCCATAGGGTGCACACACACACTGAAAAGGAAGAGACAGAGACAGAGACCATGAGAAATTTTCCCTCTGGGGTAGGGGAGAGGGCACACCACAATCCCTTCTCCTACAGGGATCTTGGGCACACACACAGACCTGGCATGATTTTTCAAGCCACAGGGTCCAGGATTCAAACTGTGACCGGCCATGTGTGAGTTCAGCAATGTAACTACTGTAACATCTTCTGGCCCTCTGTAATCAGATTCTAAAAAGCCTATGTACTGTGCAATTTCATTTATATAAAATTCTTTCTAACTCATACTAATTTCCAATAACTGAAAGCAGGTAAGTAGACAAGCTCTAAGGATAGGACAAGGCAGAGATGAATGGGAAGGGATTATAAAGGGATCCAAGGAAACTTTTGGAGGTGATATATATGTAGTTTTGTACATGTCAATTATACTTCAATAAACTTCTAAAATTCCATCTTTTTTAATTTCAGAGTATATGATTACTTCTTTAATATGAAGTTGAGTGACCAGTAAAATTGCATGGATAATAAAAAATACTCAACAAATCTATATCCTCAGGGCCAGCAAGGGGCATGGTAGTTAAGGCACTGGATTCCCACATGGTTGGCCACAGTTCAAGTCCCAGACCTGGTAGCTTGAAAACCAGGCGGGGGACATGTGGTTGCAAACCCAAAATTCCAGAAAGAGAATGGTGAAAAAGGGATTGTGGCATGGACATCCACGCAGGTGGTAATTTCTCACTTTCCCTCTCTCTGTCTCTCTCTGGCAAGCACACATGCCTTATGTGAGGTGGGGGAGGGGGGACCCCTAATTCCTTATCTGTTCCTTGTCTCAGAGAATAGTCTGCCCAGGGGTAGCAATTGGAACTCATGCTGGCATTTCTTATTAAGATTGTGGACTCCATAATCCTCCTGTCCTACTCAAGCTTGAACTACATCAAAACTGGAGATCAGTTGTAGGTTGTTACTCTTCCCAAATTTTACCCCATATAATGCTAAGTTCCTAGGGGATAGGGATTATTTCAAGCTTTTTTTCTTATTCCCAGCCAAAAGCATGATACCTAATAAGTAGTAATAATATACCCACCTACCCACCTTTAGGCTAGCCAGTAGTAGGCTAGCCAGTAGCATGATCATGGAGCGGCAGGATCCCACAGGGCCTGCTGCCCAGTTTGAAACCTGACCAGCAGCTTGAGAAACATGTGGAGTACCTGTGCATGTGTGCCCCAAATCCCGAGAAGATAATGGAGAGGGGATAAGGGTGGGGCCATCCCTCCTGGAGGTGCTTTCTCTCCTTCTCTTTCTCTCTCTGTCTCTCTTTGGCAAGTACATGCATCCTATAAGAAATTATAAAAATAATATATACAGCTTTTAAAAAGTTATGCAATTTAAAGTCAAGTGCCTAGGTTTGGGCCCTAGTTTTGCCAGTCATAAAATTATGGGCATGTTACTTATCTAAAACCTGATACTATAATCTATAAAATGAGAATACTATATAAATATGACATGATTTAGAAAGTAGTACTAATGATTAATAATAAATGAAAGTACCAACTAATTCTAAAGTATCACATAAATAACATAAATACTAGTAAGCATTCCCTTTGATTGTTTTTGAATCATTTTCAGTAATAATAGTAGCTAGTGATAGTAGTAATTGGTGGTGAAAGTTTCCTAATAAAGAATTAGAGATCAGGTCTCCTGATCTTTTTTGTGGTTTTCCGAACACCACAGGCTATGAAAATCAAGCATATCTGTCAAAAAGGAAGAGCAGCACAAGCTGATATTAAAAAAAGTATTATACAAATAAATGATATTTAGATGTGTAAACATTTTTTAAATTTTTTTCACTATTCCCTTCAAAACTTGTGTAAAATTAAAGTGGCTATATACTTAACTTTTACAAGCAAGAATAAATGCTATTTTGAGAACACAGTAAGAATAAGAAATTTAATTTTGTGAAACCACTAGAATTGACAGAGGAATATAAAAACTGAAACATATTTTTCAATAACAATAAAAAAATAAAGGAGTGAAAGAGAGGTGACCATAAACCTAGACTTCACATAAGAGCTAGAAAATGTTGAAGAACGTTGAAAGAAATTTCAAAAAGCAACCAAGGGAATAACAAAAGCAAAATTCTCCTTTTAAAACAGATTATTATTGGGACCAGCAGATGGCGTAATGGTTATGTCGCTGGATTCAAATGCAGTCGACCGCAATTTGAGTTCCAGACCCAGCAGCTTAAACCCACTCGTTACCCAAAATTCTTTTTTTTTTCTTTTTTGGAGAGGTTTTTGCTAAAGGGCGTGTGCGCTCGCCAGAAAGACAGAGAGGGAGATAGAGAGACAGAAAGCGAGAAATCACCTCCCCGGGCCACGCTGCAATCCCTTCTCCCCCATTCTCCTCTTGAGATCTTGGGCACGCAGGCACATGCACCCAGCGTGAGTTTAAGCCACCGGGTCCAGTACTGAAACCGCGGTCGACTATGTGGGAGTCCAGCGACATAGCCATTCTATGCGGGATCCCAGCAACTTAGCCATTATGCTAACTGCTGGTCCCTGGCCCAAAATTCTGAGAGGAGAAGGGATTGCAGCATGGCCATCCCATCCCCCGCCCCAGGGTGGGGGTGGAGTGGTGGTGGTGGTGATTTCTCACTTTCTATCTCTCTGTCTCTCCAGTGAGCACCTGTGCCCTTCAGTAAAAATCTCTCTTAAAAAAATATTCTTCAGGTCCAGCTCCGAAGTGTAGTTTAAGCACTGTGCATAAAAAGTCGAATCCCACACGGTTTGCCATGGTTCAAATCCAAGCTCTAGAGGCTTGAAAAACACACCAGGCACGTGTGTGTTTATGCCTAAAATCCAGGATGGAGAAATAGAAGAAAAAGGATTTTGGCATGAACAGGATCCATTAGTAGTAATGTTTCTTTTTCATTCTCTCTCTCTCTCTCTCTCTCCCTTCACAAGCACGTGCATGCATTTTCTGGCAATAAAAAAATGTAGAATTAAATAAAATAAATAACATAAGGTTTATAGATGCAGGTCTTTGGCAAAGTGAAAGAATAGTTAAGATGGAAGAAAAAGTTAAGAGAAAAAAGGTAGCCAAACCCTCCCACTCCCCCAGATAGATAATTACAATCTGTGAAAGGGGTAAAGGAGTAGAGAGAGGCTGAATAATAATGTCTACACCCCTCTCTCTTTTTTAAACTGGGAAACACTGTGAAATGCAAAAAAATAAAAAGTGAAGGTTTGGAGAGGTTTATCATTTTTGAGGAACAAAATAAACAAATTTTATAAAGGAGAAAAATGACCAACATAGTGTTTTGATTTTTATAGTATGATTTTAAGACACAATGGCATTGTTAAAAAAGAAGTGAAATTGAGACAAAACTTGGATTTTTTAAAAGGGAGGATTTAAAAACCGAACTCTAGGGCAGGTGGCATTGTGGTTAAGGCACTGGATCCCACATTCGGTGGTTTGTATCTTGAACCTGAGGCTTGAAAAACATGCTAGGTTGGGGCCAGCAATAGTGTAGTGGTTAAGGTACTAGACTCCCATGTGGCTGACCATGGTTCAAGTCTTGGACCCAGCAGCTTGAAACTCATGCCAGGCACATGTGTGTGTATGCCCAAAATCCAGAGAGGAGAATGGAGGAGAAGGGACTGTGGCATGGCCATCACCCTGGGAGGTGATTTCTCACTTTCTGTTTCTGTCTCTCCTTTGAGTGCACATGCCCTCCAGCAAAAATATCTCCAAAAAAATCAAAGAAAAAACAAAAACATGCTAGGACATGTGCATGCATGCATACTCAGAATCCTCAGAAGAGGATGAAGGAGAAGGAATTGTGGCATGGCCATCCCCTCTGGGGAACGATTTCTCATTTTCCCTCTCACTGAGTCTCTGTCTTTCTCTGGTGAACACACACACACACCATATGGCAAAAATCTGAAAAAAAAAAAAAATGAACTGCAGTCCAAGAAGAGAATCATAATTAAGTTTCCAGAGTGATGGACAATATCTAGAACTGAGAGTTCAACTAGAAGTTAGCTGAAGTAAAATCTCTTAAAGACTTTGATGAGATATAGAAATAGAAAAAAAACAACTGACTACAATGCATTCCTCTTTTCCTTTTCAGAATATTAGGGCCTAGAGGCTGGCTGCTATATATAGTAGATAACATATGTGGAGATCTTACCTTACAAAAATTGATGAAAATAGCCATGGACACACAGATGAGAAGTGTCTTAAATAAAAATTGAAATCATGCCAAAGTTTTTATTTTCATTACAATCTTAAATTTTCATAAAATTTTATGAAATTGTAAAAGAAGACAAATCATTACTAATAAACATGTCATAGTATCATACAGTAGAACTCATTGCTATATGAGAAATAATAAGGTAGGCTTGCTTGACCCTGGTTGTAATAAAGTATTATAGACAAGCAGCATGCACTAGGTAAACTATTATAGTTTACCCTCCAAGGAAGAAATCATTACTTTAGCCCTTACAGAACATTGAAGACACCGCTGTGATTCAAAATGGTATGCCTTGCCACATGTGAAGAATAAAAGGGAAAGTTTCATGCACTCTCAAAAAAAGTTGCAATATCCTTACTTTTAAAGGTACTAAAAAATAGGGACCAGCAGTTAGCATAATGGCTATGTAGCTGGACTCCCACGTAGTCGACCGCGGTTCGAGTCCCAGACCCAGCGGCTTAAACTCACACCGGGCGCATGTTCGTGCGAGCCCAAGATCCTGAGAGGAGAATGGAGAAGGGATTGAGGCATGGCCATCCCCCCTGGGGAGTGATTTCTCGCTTTCTGTCTCTCTGTCTCTCTCTGTCTGCCTGGCGAGCGCACATGCCCTATAGCAAAAACCTCTCAAAAAAAAAAAAAAAAAAAAAACTAAAACAAACAAACAAACCAACAAAGAAACCATGCCATAGAAAAAACCCCTAAAAAAAAAAAAAAAAAAAAGTACTAAAAAATAAATTACATTTAAGAAATCAAGTGAAATATTATTAAAGAATTATGAAAAATAGGCACAGAAACAGAAGCAGCAATTCCCATGAAAGGAGGAAAGTATATTTATTTATTTTGATTGATAATTAAATGATTATTCAATAAATGAGAGGCTGACTTGTACACCCTTAAAATTGATATGCTGAGGTCCTAACTCCCAGTATCTCAAAATGTGACTGTATTTGGAGACAGTTTCAAAGAGATGATTAATTAAAATAAGAACATTATTTTTTAAAAAATAATTATTTATTTTATTTATTCATTTATTTTTTAGTTTGAGCAGAGAGAGAGGGTGATAATGAGAGAGAGAGAGAGAGGAAGTGAGAAAGCAAGCCACCAGATTCAGGACTTGAACCCTGGTTGGCCATGTGGGAGTGTCCAGCACCTTAACCACCATGCCATCTGCTGGTCCCCAAAGTAAGAACATTATTTGACTAATCAAATTTGATATCCTTATAAGAAGAGGAGAGAAGTTTTGACACTGAGATACAAGGGATTTGCACACACACAGGAAAGACTACACAGGAAGTCAAAGCAACAAGGCAGCCATCTGCAAGCCAAGCAGCAAGGCCGCAGAAGAAACCAAACCTGCTAACAACTTGATCTTGGACATCCAGCCTCCACACTATGAGAAACCAATGTCTGTGTTTTAAGCCATTCAGTTTATGGTGCTTTCTTATAGGCGCTCTAGCAAACTAATACAGATAGTAAATGTTTTTAAATAATTTTTAGAGCCAGTGGGGCCATGTGGTTAAGGCACTGGATTCCGGTGATCAACTGCAGTTTGAGTCCTGGACCCGGCAGCTTGAAAATCGCACCTGCCACATGTGCATGCATGCCTAAAATCCTGAGAGGAAGATGGAGAAGGGATTGTGGCATAGACATCTCCCTCAGGGGTGTGATTTCTCACTTTCCCTCTCTCTGTCTCTCTACATCAACACATGTGCCCTTTTGCAAAAACCTAAAAACAAAAGAGAAAAAATTTTTATATAACAACCAATTAAATTAAAAATAAGACAACATGAAAGCAATCAGTGCCAATGATGCAAAGCAATTCTATTTACCCACAGTAGAAACATAATTAGTTCAACCTTTTAGAAAAGCAATTTGGCAATAAGTGTAATATTAGAAAAACTGAAACATTTTGATCTAGTAATTGCAGGTAAGGGAATATTTCAGAGTAAAATACTGAGTAGAAGAAAAGGTGAAATCAATAATAATAATAATAATAATATGTAAATAATAAATTATGGCCATTATTACCTTAGTGTTTCTTATTTTCCAAATCATGTTCTAAATGTTTTACATATTTTAGCTTGTTTACTTCCCATAAAGTTCATTGGGGTGTGTGTGTGTGTGTGTGTGTGTGTGTGTGTGTGTATATGTGTGTGTATATATATATATATATATATATATTACATTTAAATTATAAAAACCCAAGGCATTTGATTAATTTAGTTATAAAACCTGAAGTATTAATATTTAGGCATAGTTTCATCAAATCGTTTTATGTCATTTTTTATTAAACAAAAATAAAAATCACACCTTTCTATGTTCTTTTTTTTTCACTTGACATGGATAAAGGAAGTCAAGAAAGCACTCTTCTAATTCACTGTAACTATAATGAAAATCAAAAGAAAACTAGGAGTTTATGTGCAAGATTATATGAGCCACATAACGTGAAACTAAGCTCTACCCTTTTGAATGCCCTAATCTCATACATATTTGGTTATGTTTTTGTTTATTTTTCATTTCGATTATAGTTGTACTAGAAGCAATGTTAATAACAGATAAGTATAATACATAAAGCTCTTTCTTAATGCCAATCTTCAAATGTCTACAGATGTGTAATCAAGTGTAACCACAAACAAGATTCAAACAAACTTGGTGGAAGCAGTCTGAGAATTTTAAACAGATGCTAAGAGTCTCCTGAAACATCAGAACCATCTGTAAGATTTTATGGGGAAAGATGTCTAGTTGATTGGGTTAACAAGGCTCCCCTACATTTCTGTAGCTAGAGGCAGGTTAGACAGAGCACCATGAGGCTGTGAAGATTGAAAATCTTACTATGTTTCCACTTACTTGTATCTTGTTGCTAATAGTAGAGATTTACACCAAGAGAAAAATTCATCAAGCCTAGTTTTTTCAGTGTTTAAGAAAAAGATCCAAAGGAAAGAGATCATTTATAAAGTAACCTCATGCATGAAAGAAAAAAAATGTACTAAAACTCAGTCTTCTGACTTAGTAGGAAAGACAGCAACAATTTCAGATGTGAAAAAATTTGGAGATTTAGAATTTATTATTTCTACAGAAAAAGGTCAGAAAGAATTAACTTTCTCATAAAGGTATGCGTGGGGGAGAAAAGAACTGTAGTATTTACTTGGCCATAAATAAAGTAGGTCCCAAGCATCAACATTAATGACAGGACTGAGCTCTGAGGTTCTAATTTGTTATCATAGCAGACAACAGAGGTTTTCTCAGGAAGTAGAAGATAAAATCTCTAGACCCTGTGTTCTTTAATGCCCGCTTTAAAAATTATACCTACCATTCCTCCCTACTTCAAAGCTATTCCTTCACTAATACAGAAAAGTTCAATACATTGTGCTGATGTTAAAGAGAAAAAGAAGAAATGTTCCAGTATGAGCAAATTCATGTAAAATACATTTATCTATGGTTATGTTTTTGTCAAGTTAACACTGGCAGCTCTGGTTTAAATTGTCCAGCTTTTCTATTAACATTTTGCTCTTGAGCTATTTTATTCCCAAAGTATACCGTACGAAGACTAAACTGTCATTGCCTAAAATCTGAGCTGGAAAACTGGCAAAAACATATTTATGTATTCTGAAGGTGGAACATATGACTAAAAAATATCCAAGAGAAATTTCTACATATGTATAGCAGGAGGCATATAGACAAATTTCATAGCAGCAGTTACTTTTCTTATTTTTTAAGAGAGATTTTTGCTATAGTGCATGTGCACTCTCTGGAGAGAAGAGAGACAGAAAGGGAGAAATCAACCCATCCTCACCCCCTGCCAGGAGATGGCCACACTGCAATCCCTCTTCTTCATTCTCCTCTCAGGATTTGGGCATGCAAGCACACACACCAGTATGAGATTTTTAAACCTGTGGGACCAGGACTCGAACCAGTTGACTACATGGGAGTCCAGTGATGTAACCATTATCCCATCTGCTGATCCCAGTACTTCATTTTTTTAATGGAATGATTTTTTACCATTGTATTTGGGTTTCAGTGTGCTAGAAAAATGGGAAGAGCTTCAGATTGGAGCATGCTTTCATCTGATCTAAAAAATTAATTCTGATTTTTTTTTATATTTTACTTTTTAATTTCTCATTTACATTTAACTGTTGCAGTACTTGTGTGATGGCAAAAATGTAGAAACAATACAAATGCCCATCAATGGGAGAGTGGATTAAAAACTGGGATACAGTCACACTATGAAATATTAAGAGCAGTCAAAATAAATGAACTACTATAACTCATAACAATACTGATGTACTATAAAATGAAGTGAGTAACACAATATCTTTTTGTAAAAATGAAACAACTTTTTTTTTTTTTAGGAATACATACATTTTAAAAAAACTACATAAGAAGAAAAAGCAGAGGCCCAACAGTGGCAAAATGCTGAAACATGCTCGGTGAGGCTGACCCACGCGGTTCCAAGTTCCAAGTTCCAAGCTCACATCTGGAGGCCTCCCTGAGTTTACCAGGGATGTGTGTAGCCTAGGATATCTGAGAGCACACTGGGACTGGGATGCTTCACATCAAGACTCTCTTAGGAGCACTACCTCTGTCTTTGTCTCTTACACGCATGCACACTCAGAGGAAATAAGTGAATAAACTTCATATACAAAAAAGGAGAAAGAGGAGGAAGAGGAGAAAAGCAAAGGGATGATTGGGGATTGATATAATTATTCTCACAAACTGCAAGTCAGAAAATGAGACAAGGTAAACAAATGGATACAGGACCAGCAGTTAGCGTAATGACTATTTGCTGGACTCCCCTGTAGTCGACCGCGGTTCGCATCCCAGACCTGGTGGCTTAAAACTCACACCGGGCGCATGTGCGTGCATGCCCAAGATCCCGAGAGGAGAATGGAGGAGAAGGGATTGCAGCGTGACCATCCCCCCCTGGGAGGTGATTTCTCGCTTTCTGTCTCTCTGTCTCTCTCT
>NW_006159625.1:2614818-2645058 GCF_000334495.1 Tupaia belangeri chinensis
CCCTTTAAAAAAAACCCCCTCAAAAAAAAAAAAAAAAAAAAGTACTAAAAAATAAATTACATTTAAGAAATCAAGTGAAATATTATTAAAGAATTATGAAAAATAGGCACAGAAACAGAAGCAGCAATTCCCATGAAAGGAGGAAAGTATATTTATTTATTTTGATTGATAATTAAATGATTATTCAATAAATGAGAGGCTGACTTGTACACTCTCAAAATTGATATGCTGAGGTCCTAACTCCCAGTATCTCAAAATGTGACTGTATTTGGAGACAGTTTCAAAGAGATGATTAATTAAAATAAGAACATTATTTTTTAAAAAATAATTATTTATTTTATTTATTCATTTATTTTTTAGTTTGAGCAGAGAGAGAGGGTGATAATGAGAGAGAGAGAGAGAGAGGAAGTGAGAAAGCAAGCCACCAGATTCAGGACTTGAACCCTGGTTGGCCATGTGGGAGTGTCCAGCACCTTAACCACCATGCCATCTGCTGGTCCCCAAAGTAAGAACATTATTTGACTAATCAAATTTGATATCCTTATAAGAAGAGGAGAGAAGTTTTGACACTGAGATACAAGGGATTTGCACACACACAGGAAAGACTACACAGGAAGTCAAAGCAACAAGGCAGCCATCTGCAAGCCAAGCAGCAAGGCCGCAGAAGAAACCAAACCTGCTAACAACTTGATCTTGGACATCCAGCCTCCACACTATGAGAAACCAATGTCTGTGTTTTAAGCCATTCAGTTTATGGTGCTTTCTTATAGGCGCTCTAGCAAACTAATACAGATAGTAAATGTTTTTAAATAATTTTTAGAGCCAGTGGGGCCATGTGGTTAAGGCACTGGATTCCGGTGATCAACTGCAGTTTGAGTCCTGGACCCGGCAGCTTGAAAATCGCACCTGCCACATGTGCATGCATGCCTAAAATCCTGAGAGGAAGATGGAGAAGGGATTGTGGCATAGACATCTCCCTCAGGGGTGTGATTTCTCACTTTCCCTCTCTCTGTCTCTCTACATCAACACATGTGCCCTTTTGCAAAAACCTAAAAACAAAAGAGAAAAAATTTTTATATAACAACCAATTAAATTAAAAATAAGACAACATGAAAGCAATCAGTGCCAATGATGCAAAGCAATTCTATTTACCCACAGTAGAAACATAATTAGTTCAACCTTTTAGAAAAGCAATTTGGCAATAAGTGTAATATTAGAAAAACTGAAACATTTTGATCTAGTAATTGCAGGTAAGGGAATATTTCAGAGTAAAATACTGAGTAGAAGAAAAGGTGAAATCAATAATAATAATAATAATAATATGTAAATAATAAATTATGGCTATTATTACCTTAGTGTTTCTTATTTTCCAAATCATGTTCTAAATGTTTTACATATTTTAGCTTGTTTACTTCCCATAAAGTTCATTGGGGTGTGTGTGTGTGTGTGTGTGTGTGTGTGTGTGTGTATATGTGTGTGTATATATATATATATATATATATATTACATTTAAATTAAAAAAACCCAAGGCATTTGATTAATTTAGTTATAAAACCTGAAGTATTAATATTTAGGCATAGTTTCATCAAATCGTTTTATGTCATTTTTTATTAAACAAAAATAAAAATCACACCTTTCTATGTTCTTTTTTTTTCACTTGACATGGATAAAGGAAGTCAAGAAAGCACTCTTCTAATTCACTGTAACTATAATGAAAATCAAAAGAAAACTAGGAGTTTATGTGCAAGATTATATGAGCCACATAACGTGAAACTAAGCTCTACCCTTTTGAATGCCCTAATCTCATACATATTTGGTTATGTTTTTGTTTATTTTTCATTTCGATTATAGTTGTACTAGAAGCAATGTTAATAACAGATAAGTATAATACATAAAGCTCTTTCTTAATGCCAATCTTCAAATGTCTACAGATGTGTAATCAAGTGTAACCACAAACAAGATTCAAACAAACTTGGTGGAAGCAGTCTGAGAATTTTAAACAGATGCTAAGAGTCTCCTGAAACATCAGAACCATCTGTAAGATTTTATGGGGAAAGATGTCTAGTTGATTGGGTTAACAAGGCTCCCCTACATTTCTGTAGCTAGAGGCAGGTTAGACAGAGCACCATGAGGCTGTGAAGATTGAAAATCTTACTATGTTTCCACTTACTTGTATCTTGTTGCTAATAGTAGAGATTTACACCAAGAGAAAAATTCATCAAGCCTAGTTTTTTCAGTGTTTAAGAAAAAGATCCAAAGGAAAGAGATCATTTATAAAGTAACCTCATGCATGAAAGAAAAAAAATGTACTAAAACTCAGTCTTCTGACTTAGTAGGAAAGACAGCAACAATTTCAGATGTGAAAAAATTTGGAGATTTAGAATTTATTATTTCTACAGAAAAAGGTCAGAAAGAATTAACTTTCTCATAAAGGTATGCGTGGGGGAGAAAAGAACTGTAGTATTTACTTGGCCATAAATAAAGTAGGTCCCAAGCATCAACATTAATGACAGGACTGAGCTCTGAGGTTCTAATTTGTTATCATAGCAGACAACAGAGGTTTTCTCAGGAAGTAGAAGATAAAATCTCTAGACCCTGTGTTCTTTAATGCCCGCTTTAAAAATTATACCTACCATTCCTCCCTACTTCAAAGCTATTCCTTCACTAATACAGAAAAGTTCAATACATTGTGCTGATGTTAAAGAGAAAAAGAAGAAATGTTCCAGTATGAGCAAATTCATGTAAAATACATTTATCTATGGTTATGTTTTTGTCAAGTTAACACTGGCAGCTCTGGTTTAAATTGTCCAGCTTTTCTATTAACATTTTGCTCTTGAGCTATTTTATTCCCAAAGTATACCGTACGAAGACTAAACTGTCATTGCCTAAAATCTGAGCTGGAAAACTGGCAAAAACATATTTATGTATTCTGAAGGTGGAACATATGACTAAAAAATATCCAAGAGAAATTTCTACATATGTATAGCAGGAGGCATATAGACAAATTTCATAGCAGCAGTTACTTTTCTTATTTTTTAAGAGAGATTTTTGCTATAGTGCATGTGCACTCTCTGGAGAGAAGAGAGACAGAAAGGGAGAAATCAACCCATCCTCACCCCCTGCCAGGAGATGGCCACACTGCAATCCCTCTTCTTCATTCTCCTCTCAGGATTTGGGCATGCAAGCACACACACCAGTATGAGATTTTTAAACCTGTGGGACCAGGACTCGAACCAGTTGACTACATGGGAGTCCAGTGATGTAACCATTATCCCATCTGCTGATCCCAGTACTTCATTTTTTTAATGGAATGATTTTTTACCATTGTATTTGGGTTTCAGTGTGCTAGAAAAATGGGAAGAGCTTCAGATTGGAGCATGCTTTCATCTGATCTAAAAAATTAATTCTGATTTTTTTTTATATTTTACTTTTTAATTTCTCATTTACATTTAACTGTTGCAGTACTTGTGTGATGGCAAAAATGTAGAAACAATACAAATGCCCATCAATGGGAGAGTGGATTAAAAACTGGGATACAGTCACACTATGAAATATTAAGAGCAGTCAAAATAAATGAACTACTATAACTCATAACAATACTGATGTACTATAAAATGAAGTGAGTAACACAATATCTTTTTGTAAAAATGAAACAACTTTTTTTTTTTTTAGGAATACATACATTTTAAAAAAACTACATAAGAAGAAAAAGCAGAGGCCCAACAGTGGCAAAATGCTGAAACATGCTCGGTGAGGCTGACCCACGCGGTTCCAAGTTCCAAGTTCCAAGCTCACATCTGGAGGCCTCCCTGAGTTTACCAGGGATGTGTGTAGCCTAGGATATCTGAGAGCACACTGGGACTGGGATGCTTCACATCAAGACTCTCTTAGGAGCACTACCTCTGTCTTTGTCTCTTACACGCATGCACACTCAGAGGAAATAAGTGAATAAACTTCATATACAAAAAAGGAGAAAGAGGAGGAAGAGGAGAAAAGCAAAGGGATGATTGGGGATTGATATAATTATTCTCACAAACTGCAAGTCAGAAAATGAGACAAGGTAAACAAATGGATACAGGACCAGCAGTTAGCGTAATGACTATTTGCTGGACTCCCCTGTAGTCGACCGCGGTTCGCATCCCAGACCTGGTGGCTTAAAACTCACACCGGGCGCATGTGCGTGCATGCCCAAGATCCCGAGAGGAGAATGGAGGAGAAGGGATTGCAGCGTGACCATCCCCCCCAGGGAGGCGATTTCCCGGTTTCTGTCTCTCTGTCTCTCTCTCTGTCTGGCGAGCACACGTGCCCTATAGCAAAAATCTCAAAATCGCGCAAAAAAAAAAAAAAAAGAAAGAAAGAAAGAAAGAACTCCCCAGGGGGGATGGCCACGCCGCAATCCCTTCTCCTCCATTCTCCTCTCGGTATCTTGGGCACGCACGCACACACGCCCGGCGTGAGTTTAAGCCAGCGGGTCCGGGACTCGAACCATGGTCGACTGTGTGGGGGTCCAGCGACATAGCCATTACGCTAACTGCTGGCCCCTCGCTTCCTGTCTTTCTGTCTCTCTCTGTCTGGTGAGCGCACGCGGCCGATAGCAAAAACCCCTAAAAAAAAAAGAAAAAAGATAAAAATAAATAGATGCAAATTATTGCCAAGGTTCTAGCTCTTGTTCGGGATGGTAGGTTTATATATGTATATTATGCTATTATAAAATAATTAATAGGCCCCTGAGTAGCTACTATGAGGCTTACCTTCTTGTCATAAACTACTATAACTGAGCAGAATACATGGAAAAAAGTCACTTGAAGGCATTGGACAAGATAGCACAAAGCCCAAACTTTTCGAGAAAGCTTCTTACTAGCAGAAGGAATCTGAGCCCAAGCTGAAGGCATTGATCTCATTGAGCATAAGAAACACAGTCCTGTGTTAAAAACAGACACTAGAACTCAGGCTAACTAAGGCAACTACAATTTGTAATGTAACTGTCTAGAAGCTCTAGCCAGAAGAGAGCTAGGAGAATAAGCTCCAGAAATAAGCACAGAAACTTTACTCAGATACTTTTCCAAATACTAAGCAATGCACATACAAGCCACCTGGAGCCTTGCAGATTGCACATACGGAAGGCTAAAAGTTGACGAGAAATGTCAAAAGTCACATTACACTATGAAACTCTTTGATCAAACAAACTTAGAGAGATCTTTGTGAAAAATCCCAGTGTATTCATATGAGACACCACAAAGATAAGAGATTTAGAGTAGAAAAAACCACACCTTGGAAGTAAGGGATGTGCCCATGACAAAGAAAAAAAGAAAAAAAGGAAAGAGAACTGTCTAAACAAAGCCTAAACCCAAGGATCAAGGTTATTCTCCTTCATTTAACTTCCTAACATAATAAAAATCAGCCTCTTTTTCTTTTTTTTTTTTTAAGTTTTTTACCATAACGTTCATGCACTTATGGAAAGAGACAGAGAGAGACAATGAGAGGGAAAGTGAGAAATTGACCCTCCGTAGGGGATGGCCATGGCACAATCCCTTCTCCTCCATTCTCCTGAGATTTGGGGCATGCACACACATGTGCCTGGCATGAATTTCAAGCTACCAAATCCAGGATTTGAACCGTGGTTAGTCATGTGAGAGTTTAGTGCCTTAGCGACTACACCATCTACTGGCTCCAAAATCAGCTTATTTAGATGAAAACATAATGTAAAAATCTCTACAATGCATTATTTACAATGTTCAGGTTCAATGAAATGTTAAAAGACAGGCAAAGATGCAAGAAAATGAATTTATAATCATGAGAAAAAATAGTCAATAGAAACAGTCCTACAGATGAATAGGATGTTGCAATTAACAGACTACAGCTATAAAATATCTACAATGAAACCTGAAAAAAGATTAAGTAGAAAGGTGAACACAGAAGGGAAATAGACGGAGGAACTGCAACAGATTAATGAAAGTTTAAAAATGGTAATTTTAGAACTGAAATGTGCAACAACATAGTGTAGAATATATAATGTATGATTTAACAGGAGAATGGAAAAAAATCGGATTTGTCCTATTCTCCTTCTCAAAAATATATGTAAATTTTGAGAAGTAACAGAATTAAAGACACTATGATGTTGTTAGGTAATATATATAGAGAGATGTCTGAATAAGGAAGATTGGTAACTGTGTTCTCAGAACTCACAAAACATAAACAATAAGCTGCCTATCAGAGAATCTAGCCCTATTGAAACCAACATGGAAAATAGATAATGTTAATAGACAGAGAATATTATCTTAAAATTGGGTCCATTTTCTTTAGCTTCCTCTTTTGCTGTAATGGTATAAGGTTTTGGGCCTAAGACAATTATAATAATTCCAAATCACAATTTCTGATAACTTCCATTTACATATAGTTTAAACTTTATGTATTACATAATAGCATGTTTATTATATTGGGTTGTCAGAAAAGTCATGGCATATGTTTTTCTGTGAAAAAAATACAACAGGACTTTTCCAACAACCCAATATAATTAGCAAGATATACTTACATATGAGAATAAAATGGGTAAATTCTTAAAAATTGTACTCTCTAAATCGCTTCCAAATACTAAATCATCATAGTGGTCTAGTTACATATATTAGATTTGAAGGAAATTTTTAAAGAATGTTTAATAAGCAGTGTATTTAATAAAAATATACAATAATCTCCACAAGATTATAATCAAAACAAACATGAACTGGATAGTTTTCCAAATGAGCTGCCATATTTTTGTTAAAAATGAACACATAAAAAAAGAGCTTGTTAATTTTAAATTCACAATTTAAGATGGACTAAAAAATATTGGTAAAGAAATCTATATTTCAGGTCAATAACAATTCTTAGTATTTAATTCTGATCATCTGCATGGAAAGAATATAAGTATAGGAAGCTTTTTTTTACTAGATGAAAGGCTTCATGGAACTGAAATTTTTCTGACACTGATGTAAGGAGAGAAACAGAACTTCATGTAATTTGAATGATAAGGGACTTTGAGGGATAAAGTAACAACATCTAAAAGGTAACATTGCTTAACTGTAAGCTGTTGGAGGACACAAAGATTAGGAATCCAGAATTATAGATAATATTGGATGTTCTATTAGTTTCACATTCAATTTATATCTGCTTTTGGTGTCTTTTCCACTGTAGTTGCTCCACGTTCTGTTTCTTGTTTATGCAGTTGGCAAGCATAATTCTAAAGTGTCTTGCCCCTCCTTCCCTGTCCCAAAGTTTCCACCTTAATCTACATGATTGGGAATATGATATTTTACCTGTGATTATGATTATGTTTTGTTACCTGTAAAAGTTTTTGCTTGTTTGTTTTATAGATATACTAAAGTTATTAATTAGTTGATTTTGAATTAATCAAATAAAAGATAATGGATGGGCCCAATGTAATCACAGGAGCAGGGTTGATCCCACCTGGGCTCTTAATCTTTAGAACTGCAAGATAATAAATCCTTGTTTTAATCCACTCAGTTTGTGATAAGTTGATATGCAATACTAGAATACTAATATCAATACATGATGTATCTGTATCTGTATTATGTGTTTTATAAAGTGATGAACCTTACTTGTATTAACTAACATGAAAAAAAAAAGTTAACTGGGTTAAAATATTCATATGCTCATGCAGTTAAAAAATTCCATACAATCTTTGAACTGTATTTTCAAACTGTGGTGCTATTTTTCATTGAAATTGCTCATCTATATATTTGTCACAATGCCAACAGTAAAAACTATAAATAAGCATTTCCTTAACCGTGTATGCTTCATGGGAAATATGGTAATGTTCTTTATAGCACACATGCTCTAAGTGTATTTTCATCATCAGATTTACATTTTGTGTGAATAGTTTTTAAAACAAGCTGTTCACTTTCTCAAGAAAAGGTAGTATATCCTATTTTTTTATGTTTGCTATGTTTTGTTTTAAAATTATGATATAATTCAGAAAGACCCCAAAACAGTGTTTATAAGTTTATGGAAAAATACATCATAGCCTTGGAAAATTATTAATTTAAAAGATTGACCAGGATTGCAAATAATTACAATTAAATTTTCAGCACACACACTTCTCATTTCTTACACTGTGATTGACACCAGCTGCAGAATCAATTGGTAACTGCTCGAACAAAGTAGAATTTCATCTTTAGCCTACTCGTTCTCAACACAAACATCATCAGATTTCCCTTAAAAATTCCCTGTGAAAATTATCTTTGAGACAGATACCTGTCCAATTAGTAGGTGAGGGAGAAGTATGAAGACTTTGACCTATTCATTGTATCTCATCAAACACTTTAGGGACCAGCAGTTAGCATAATGGCTATGTTGCTGGACTCCCATGTAGTCGACCGCGGTTCGCATCCCAGACCCTGTGGCTTAAAACTCAAGCCAGGGGTGTGTGCATGCGTGCCCAAGATACCGAGAGGAGAATGGAGGAGAAGGGATTGTGGCGTGGCCATCCCCCCTGGGGGGTGATTTCTCGCTTTCTGTCTCTCTGTCTCTCTCTGTCCCTATGGCGAGCACACGCACCCTATAGCGAAAACCTCTCCAAAAGAAAACACTTCACTGTATAATTAGATCACTTATATCAATTATCTCTTTTGTATAAAGAAATCCTATGCACATCTTGTTCACATTTTACCATTGGCAAGAAGAGTCATTAGACTATAGATGGAATAGTAAAGAAAGAATAAAGTTATATATTGTTTTTTCTGATGATACAATGATAACTTAATTTGGACATAAAGTTCACAATCAGCCACTGAACAATGAGCTACTTGGTAATACTCGGGAAAACACAATAAATTACAATGAACATGGTGACTACAAAAGAAGCTACGTAAATCATTTCTACCAGCAAATCACCTTAAAAATTCAATTCAAAATACAAAAGAATAGATTCCTCCTTTGATAGTGTCCAAGTAGCTCCCTACAAGTTCAATTTCCCTCACATAATAAGTCTAAGTCTGGACTAACTACATATAGCTATTTGAAGACCCTAAAGGATAACAACAAAAACAACAATAAATCCTGGGGAGCAAGTGATTCTTAGAAGAGGATGACATTGGTGAGTTTCAAATGTGTATGACTTTTAACCAAATGCAATCAGTACCTGGAGGCTAAGCATGTGCTAGAAAACTCAGAGTCTTACTGACCTGAAAAACCTGACAGAGGAGTCTGAACAAATATGGAGGGTGGTAAGTGAAGAGGAAATAACAAAAAGAAAGCTACAGAAGAAAAATTATGTTCATGAAAACACTGCTAAAATCTCATGCAGTCACAGGAAGATGCCGAGAAACTCAGATAAAGTTAAGATAATTAAGCTAAGATTTCAGATACTGTCACCTCAAGGTAAACACTGCTTATAGCTAAAGCTCCGCTAAATTAACTTCCGGTTTTAAAAATAATCAATATTCTTCAAAGGGAGAGATATCAGAGACTCTATAAAGTATTGTTATTCATGTCCAAAATATAATTCAAAATTATCTACTGTGTTAAAAATCAGGAAAACATGACCTATACTCAAGAAAAAAGCAAAGGAAATCAATGGACACTGACTGAGAGATAATCCGGATGAGAGAATTAGCAGAAAAGGATTTTAACACCACTGTAATAATTAATTCAAGGAAATAAAGGCAAGATACTGCTAATGAGTACAAATATAGTCAATCTCAACAGAAAAACAATCACTACAAAAACTAACCAAATGAAAAAAAAAAAACTAACCAAATGAAGATTTTGGAACAAAAAATAAATCTATAATTTTAAATTCACTAGATGAGCTTTCCATTTGTTAAAAGATTATAGGGGAAAAAAGGAACAAACACAACTGAAAATGATTCAATGCAAAGAACAGAGAAAAATGTTGAAAAAAATACAGGAACTTAACGAGATAATCTACAAAACATCTAAAATACAAATAACTAGGGGTTCAGAAGGAAAACAGAGAGAAACTAGGATAGGAAAAGATAAATAGTATAACAATGGCCTGAAAAGCTATCAAATTAAGTGAAATACATGACTATACAGACTTATAAAGTACATCAGATCCACGTGAGAAAAATATAATTAAAAAACACATATAGGCCAATTATTAATAAAACTGGCAAATAATAAAAAGAAAATTTGGGGGAAAATAGGGTAGTGCTCCAGTAAAACGTGATACTACAGTAGGCAATCCCCACTGGAAAGATTCCCAGTCTAGAGTCCTTCCTGAAAATGCTGGGCATATTTGCCCAAGATCCAGGGATGGCTAAAAACTGAAACTGGATCATGGTATTGGAAACTGATCCTGGGTGCTGTTAGACTCTCTCACTCTCTCCCTCTTTTTCCTGTTGGAGAAATAAACTTAAAAAGTAGAGAAGGAAAGAGAGAGAGAGAGAGAGAGAGAGAAAGGAAAGAAAGAAGAAATTTTGAAAGCAATCAGAGAAAACATATTAAATACAGAAGAGCAATGATTTAAAGTGCCCTGGACTTATCCTCATGAAGTATTTATTTCTCATAAAAAACTATAAAGGCCACTTTAAACTACATATACTTTTAAAAAAAGAAAACTGTCATATTCACTAATTATATTCACACAAAAAAATAACTAAATAAGGATTTTACTCAAATAAGAGTTAATGGAGAAAGGAGATGTTCTCCAGGCAGAAGGAAAAGTCTATCAAATGGGAACTGGATCTTTAGGAAGAAAAACTACTAAAGTAGGAAATATGAGAGTTAATCTAAGAGACTACACATTCCTCTTAATTTTCATAAAATATGTGACTATTCAAAGTAAAAATCACAACACTGTAATTAAAAGAATATGATGTATGTCACAGAAATACTTATGAAGATGAGGAGAGAATAAATGGCTTTATACTATAGCAGGATTTCTTCTACATTTTATACAAAATGATACAATATAAACCCTAAGTAGTTTGCCAAAGTGCAATCAATAAAAACTAATGAGAAAATATATAAGAAAATAGATAACATGGAATTCTAAAATGTATCCTCTTTGAAAAAAAAAAAAGAAAAAATCTACAAATACCTAAATCAAATAAATCAATAATTACATTAAAAGTTAGTGAATTAAATATTCTAAGTAAAAGGCAAAGATTTTCCAAGTGGTTTTTAAAATATAAGACCTGATATCCACTAGTTTTAAAAGATACGCTTTACAAACCAGCCACAGATACACTGAAAGTAAATGACTAGAAAGACACTATGTACAGTATGCAAAGGTGGTTTTATTATTATCAAATAAGATATATTTATATTGATAGTTTGGGGGTGGAAAAAAAAAATCCCAACAGCAGCAGTTTTCACCACTGAGACCCAAAGCACGCAGGGCACGCATGTATGCCCATAATCCAAGCCAGCTGAGACTGGGGGTGGATTGTGGGAGGCCCTGTTGGGAGTGCCTGCCTACCTGTCTCTCTCTCTCTTTCATCAAATATTTAAATAAATAAATACTTATAAAAGTCAATCAAGGGGACTAGCAGATGGTATAATGTTTATATTGCTGGACTCCCATATAGTCAACCATGGTTTGAGTCCTGGATCCTGCAGCTTAAAACTCATGTTGTGCATGTGTGCCCAAAATCCCAAGAGGAAACTGGAGGAGAAGGGATTGTAGTGTGGCCATCCTCCTGAGGGGGTGACTTCTGACTTTCTGGCTCGCGCTCTCTCTCTCTCTCTCTGTCTCTCTCCCTCCCTCTCCCTCTGTCTCTCCAGCAAGAGCACATTTCCCATAGCAAAAAATCACTCTTAAAAAAAAAAAAAAAAAAGAAAAAACAGGTCAATCAAGAACATATAAATGTACAGGTACCCAATAACAAAGCTTTAATATACAGAACAAAAATTGACAGAATTTATGAAGAGAATCAGCAAATTGTATAATCATAGTTAAAATTTGGAGGCCAACAGATGGTACAGCAGTTATCATCACTAGGGTCCCGTATGGCTGACCGCAGTTGGAATCCTGGACCTGGTGGCTTGAAACATGCCTGGCACAACATGCAGGTGTGTGCCCAAGATCATAGAAGGAAAATGGAGGAGAAAGGATTGCAGCATGGCCATTCCCCCCCCGACCGGGAGTGATTTCTCACTTTCCCTCTTATTGTCTTTGTCTCTCTCTCTCTCTCTCTCTCTCTCTCTCTCTCTCTCTCTCTCCCTCTTATTGCCTTTGTCTCTCTCTCTCTCTGGCAAGCACAAGGCAAAAACCTCTTAAAATAATGTTTTGTAATATCTTCTCTCAGCAACATAGAAAAAATAGAACAAAGGGATAAATTTATGAAGGGGACAGACTACCTGAATAACACTACTAAATATCATGACATAATTGATATTCATTGACCATAACACTCAGCAAATGCAGAATATACATTCTTTTCAAGTACATGTGGTACACCCAATGAGTCATACCTTATAGTAGACAATAAAGCAAATCTTAAAGCATTTAAACTGATTGAAATTATATAGGTATGTTCCCTCGCCAGAATAAAATTACATCAGAAAAAAATAACAGTAAGTTATTTCTAAGTGTTTAGAAATTAACATAACATTAAACAATTTATGAATCCAAAGAAATCATAATGTTCCACCTTAAGAAACTTGAAAAAGAGGTGGTAAATAGTAATATTTACATGGCAAATAGAAGAAAGGAAATGATTAAAATAGGAACAGTAATCAGTGAATAGCAGACAAATGAGAAAAAATTAAGACAACAGAAAAGATAATAAATTCCTAGGTAAACCAATAAGCAAACAAGACATAGACCATAAATTGCAAAATACCAATACCAGAATAAAAGAAAGGTTATCACAAGATTCCATAGACATTAAAATGATAATAAAATCATATTATGAAGTTTATAACAGCAAAGTAGTCAATTGAGATAAGATAGAAATTTCTTGAAAAACATAACTTGTCACACCTGAGAAAGATTAAACAAAATGTAAATAGCCCTAGGTTCCTTAAGGAAATTGAATTATTTATCAAAACTTCCACACAAAATTTTATGTCCAGGTGGTTTTGCTGGTGAATTAAGGGAAGAATAACCAACCTTACACCAACTGTTCACAAAATTGAAGAGAAGTAAAAAATGTCTAACTCATTTTATGAAGTTCAGAATAAACCTAATGGCAAAATCTGTCAAGGACATTTCAATAAAAGAAACTATACAGTATCTTTCATAAAATGGAGACAAGACATCCTTACTAAAATCATAGAATACCTGAACCAGAAATATATATATCCCATGACTAAATGGAATAAAACCACATTAAATTTTTATTTAATATTCAAAACTAAACTAATGTAATTATAAATATTAACAGAATAGTAGAGAAGAAACATTAGATAATTTCAATAAATAAATAAAAACCACATCACAAAATGAAAACCCACTCATGATTTTTTCAAAAAATTATTGCTAAACTAAGACACTGATAAACTTGTGTTTTACATTGTACTATTGTTCCTAAGCAATAAAAATAAAGGATATTAAAAGCAAAAATATCAGGAAAGCAGTAAAATGGTCTGTTTCTGAATGATAAGATTAATTATGTAGAAAATCATAACAAATCTCCAAAACAGCTATTAGAATTAGTAAGTAAATTTGTCAAGGCCAAAAGTCACCAGGTTAATATTTTAAATAAATTATATTTTTATATACTAGCAGCAAACAACTGGAAAATGAAATTTAAAAAAATAATTTCATAGGATCTAAAATACAAAATGTAATAAAAGTCATATAAGACATCTATACTGAAAACTACAAAACATTACTTAGTAAATTAAGACTATTTAAATAGATATACCAATAGAGAACTTAATGTTAACACACTACTTCTCCCCACAAATCAATATTCAGAAATACAAAGAAGCCCCAGACTTATCTCAGCGCACTTCCCAAATCAAAAATAACAAAGTAATCATAAAATATATATGTGAAAATGCAAAGGAACTCTAATATTGAATTCATCTTGAAGAAGAATGACGGAGGATTGTTACTACCTGACTTCAAGATTACTCTCAAGATCATACTGGGTCACTGCATGAATACAGACCAATTAGTGGAATAGAATAGATAGCCTAGAAATAATTACATAATTATTCAACTTCTTATGAAGATGACAAACAATCCAAATAGAGAGTGGAAAGTGTTTAAGTCTTTTCAGCAAATGGTAATGGAACAACTGGACATTCATCTGGAAAAATAAAAGTCCTGGCCCCTATCTTATACTAGATACAAAAAATTAATGTGTGATGAATCATGTATTTAAACTAAAAAAGCTAAAAATCAAGTTTCTGAAAGATACATAGAAAGCTTTATGACTTAGAGGTAAACAAAGAATTTTAGAGAGCACACAGAAATATAAACCATAAGAAAAAAATTAATAGATTTCACCAAAATTAAAAATCCTGCTCATCAAAAGGCATTGTTAAGAAAATGAATAAGCAAGACACAGACCAAGAAAAAGTATACACAAAGCACACATGCGACTAAAGAGTCATACTCAGATATGATAAAGAACTTCCACGATTCACTAGTAAAAACACAAGCAATCTAATTTTTTTAAAAATTGGACAGTCACTTCAAAAGGAAGATATGCAAATGGCCACAGAGTATATTAAAAAGCACCGGCACTGCTAGTCATTGGCAAATACAAAATCCTATCACAAGGAGTTGCCACTATAAACTCACCAGAATGACAAAAATTAAGACTTACATCACCAATGTGACCCACAAATCCCTCTTCGAGGAATTCACTCGTAAGAAAGAAAAATATATGCCCACCAAAAGATGGCATAGCAATTATGTCACTGGACTCCCACATGGGTAACCATGGTTCAAGTCCTGAACCTGATGACTTGAAACTCACACTGGGCACATATACGTGTATGCCTAAGATCCCAGGAGGAGAATGGAAGAGAAGACTGCAGTGCTGCCAACCCCGCAGGGGATAATTTCTCACTTTCTCTCTCATTGTCTCTGTCTCTCTCCCAGGCAAGCATACATGGGGAGAGCAAAAACCTCTTTAAAAAAAGGCATATTTATACAAGATTGTGATATATTCAAAAAATAAAATAGTATTCAGCAATGAAAATTAAAAAAAACTACTCACATATATAATAATATGGATGAATTTTATATTAATTGTGCTGAGTAGAAGGCCTTACAAAAAAGACTACGTTTTCAGTTATATGAAGTTCTAGAACAGACAAAACTAATTTATACTATGGAGAAAAAGCAATCCAATATTTGGAGGCTGTGGAGAGGGGATATCAACTGGAGAACAAGGAATGTAACAGTGGCAGTTCGAGGTTAAACAGATAGTCCCCCACTCTGGGATCTCACAGTAAAGCGACTTTATGAATAGCACATAGCCAGGAAGTGCAGACCTTAGATATGAATACAGCCCCTGTGTTCCATACTACCCAACATAAAGCTACCATATGTATTAACAGTGTAAGAATCAGTCACAAATCAATCCTTACTTCAACATAGGAGTTCTCCTTGTCACGTTCCATCACCTCTACCTCTGACATTTCAAAGGGCATGGGATGAGACAAAAAGTTTGAAGGAGTATAAGTGAATTTAAATCCTGACTTTAAGTAAGCAGCTGGACTTCAGTTTACTTAAAAGTAAATTGATACTCATGGAATAGGAAAGTCTTCAAATTGTGTTTCTTAGAACAAAACCTGGGTCCCCAGCTTCACTATCTACACCAAGGCTGCGCCACTTCTGTTTTATATACTGAGTCAAACTCTGAAGGAAGTGCTCTCTAAGAACAATCAAAGAGCATAGTTTGAAACAATCTGGGCAAAATAAAGGGCCTTTGCATTTTGAGATATCTCAATTTTAACATGCAATGGCTTTTTCTCTTTTTCACCCTGGAAGAAATGTTCACATAGATTTATTATATGCTTAAAATTTCTCAAATCAGAAGTTAAATTCAAATTGTAGATCAGTCTTAGGAGTTCTATTGTTAGGATCATGAAATTTTGAAATTCAGCACTAGTTATGAAGATAGCCCTTGGAACCAGCAGTTAACATAATGGCTATGTTGCTGGACTCCCATGTAGTTGACTGCAGTTCGAGGCCAGACCCAGAGGCTTAAACTCACGCTGGCGCATGTGCGTGTGTGTCCAAGATCCAGAGAGGAGAAAGGAGGAGAAGGGATTGCGGCGTGGCCATCTCCCCTGGGGGGTGATTTTTCGCTTTCTGTCTCTCTGTCTCTCTCTGTCTTTCTGGCGAGCACAGATGCTCTATAGCAAAAAACCTCTCCAAAAAAAAAAGATAGCCCTTAACATAACAGGAAATTAATTTATTTTGTTATAAAGTTACTACTATCAGAATTTTAAAAGAAAATTTACTAGCATATTATTTTCTTTAACTTTTCTAAAGGGTCAGATGGTAGCATACTAATAAAATGCGATGCTCTTGCAAGGACAGACTCACATGGATAGATCACTGGTTCAAGTACAGAGACTTCCCTGAATACACAGAGCACACATGTGCCTATAATAAAGGCTGAGGCTGGGAGTGGATTGCAGCTTTGGGACTGGAGGGGGTGCTCGCTCCCTGTTTCTCTGGCCACATCCCCCAACACTCATGGAATAAGTAAACAAACTTAAAATAAAACCTTCTAAGATCATTTATAATCACACTGAAGTTGATCATTAAAAAAGTATAAACATTTACTCGAGATCAGCAGTTAGCGTAATGGCTATGTCGCTGAACTCCCATGTAGCTGACCATGGTTTGAGTCTCGGACCCGGTGGTTTAAACTCACGCTGGGCACGTGTGTGTGCGTGCCCAAGATCCTGAGAGGATAAGGGATTGCGGCAGCGTGACCATCCCCCCTGGGGGGGTTATTTCTCGCTTTCTGTCTCTCTGTCTCTCTTTCTGGCGAGCACACATGCCCTACAGCAAAAAACTTTCAAAAAAAAATTTACTTATCAGTCATCAACAAAAGTAGTTTTATAAAAGTTCATTCAATAAAAAAATAACTTAAAATCGCTGATTAGTATCAGATGTAGTATCTATACTAATAATTGTGGTACATAGCTGAAGTCCAGATTAAATATATTGGTAAAAATATTTATGGTACAGATTTCTGAACCAAAGTAATTTTGATAGAAATCTAAACAGTCAATCATATTAAGTTTTTATGGCTATCTTTTGTGTATGTATCAAACTTAGTGCTTTATACTTCAGAATAAGGATTTTTTTATAAAACATATCCATAACATGAAGAAATCAATTGTTCTGGAATCATACCAACTACAAACAATGCACACTGTGCAGACTGCACCCTCAGAAGTATGAAAGTAAGCATGCTGTTCTTTCAATGTCAAAGTAGTCATTAATGTGGGTGATTAATAAGTGTCTGTGCCAAATTTCTGAACACAAATTAATGGTTTCATTATAAACCAAAGCAATAATAAATGCTATGTAAAAGACTAAGTACTTCTGACCAAAAATACCACCAGACTAAATAAACATTTATTTTGCAAAATCGGGCTTTATTAAAATGGTATTAATATTTTAGAATTATAGTAATGTTTTGATGGAAAAGAATCTATTCATAGCAGGTAGATCTAAGCTTTACATTACATCTTTATAACTAGAGTAGACCCTGTAACTTACTGTCAAACCACAGTTTTGAAAGAGAAAAGTGGTACTAATAATTACTAGAGTACAGTAAGCATAAACTGGGACTACTCCAGGCAAACCAGGTGATATAGTTACCTTACTTAAAAACACCAACAAATCCAAATATTCTCTGGTCTACAAAGCTTTTTTTCAAAAAAATCTTACTTATAAATATGAAGTCTGCATATCTTATTATATATCATGGAAAGGAGACAAAGACTTTTGTAATACCTACTCTAAATAAATCCCAGTTCTATTATGCCCCTGTGTGGCCAGACAGTACAGCAAATGTCACATATTTAGTGACAAAGAATTACATCTACAAGAGAATACAAATTTCTTCAAGAAAGATTGCTTTAAAAATAGCGAATAAAACAACTTAAAGGATATTAAGTACATTTGCAGAAATTTTATCACAAACGATAGTCATCATTATCATGTTTGTTAGAATACTGCCCAAAGCAACTGATAACTCAATGTAGTGAACTCTGCTAAAAAATATATCTTTTAGCAACCCAATATTTATGTTTGCTTCAAAAATCAAGAGCACAAAAAAATTATATTTCATCATGAATTCAGTACTTGAAGACTTTTATACTGACGACAAAAGCAATTATCTTTCTGTCCTGATTGAATGACTTAATTTGGGAAAAAATGAGTTTACACTGAGAAGACTTGGTATAACAAGAATTTAAATTAAAGTGGCATTTCATCAAAGTGGCATTTTATCAAGTAGATTTATGTAGGATTCAGATACATTTTTTTTCTTGCTGGACCTTTAGTCCTTTCATTTTTAGTTATAAAAATATGCCTCATTTATGCACTGAAATGATACTAAAGAACACAATGGTAAGAGAATAAGCTAAGAACTGTCGGTCTGAAACATAAGGGCCATGCTATATGGTGCCCAATAAAAAGTTAGTAAAAAATAATTCTATTTTCATTCATACATGTATTTGCATTATTCACTAGATAATAGTTTCACAAACTATATTAATCTGCAGTTTAATGATTTATGATATATACAATATTACTGATATATTTTAAATCTTTCCTTCTTTGATGAACTTGGAAATGTATTCAAAGCAATCATATGGGAGATTTTTATCTTTTAGCCATTTAATTGCTCACGTGTTATGGAAGCCAACTGCCCTATCTAAAAACCTGATCAAAGTTGAGTTGCAGATTTAGGGATAAAATCAGTTACTTAAAAAAAAGTCTGTTTAAAAAACTACTTGAAAGGGTCACTCTTTAACATATTATCTGCAAATGAAGCATAGTACTAGTCTAGCAATTTCTCCTAGAGAGCAATTCACAATAAAATATATTCTATTAGTCAACTGTCCAAATCTAAGATCTTTATTTTCCTACCAGTTTAAAGACCACAGTTAATGTTACAATACAAATAATGGATAATCCATGTCAACTAGTCTAAACTATTAAACAATTATTATTCATGTAATAACAACCAAAATTGTTCCTCCCAGAGATGAGAGTTATATAATTGAAGGTTAAAAATCTCAAAACTATAAACATCCAATCTACAAAGTTGAAAGGCACTTTACTTAGAAAAAAATTAAGTTGTTGCAGGATAACATCTTTTGATGACATCTCTGGATGATTCTTCTTCCATGATTTTTTTCTTCAATAATTTTTTTTAGTCTATACCTTTACGTTCTGCTTTGGGGTTAACTGAAATGTAAATGTCAGGCATTTGTATATTTTTTTTAAAGAAGCTAAGCAAAATAAAACATTTAGGAGACCCTTGTCACTAATCTAAATACAAATACTAACCAAATAATTAGTATATGTAGAAGCATTAATTGTGAGTTCAGAACTTATTTTTCACTCTCATACTTATAAAATAGTAACTTTTTGTTTAATTGGTCTCAATCTTAAAAGTAAGTCAAGTAGTTGATTATTTATAAAGATTAGTAGATCTATTTGTGAAATAATGCCACATTTTTTTAAAAACTAAGAATTTAAGAATATATAAAATCTGGGATTTTTTTTCCCAAAAGCAGGATAAATTCTTTCTTGATTAATTGGTAGTTTTGATATTTTAGAAAGGAGTCAAATATACTGAGTAAGATTGGTTTTATGAAAACATGAGAAAGTTCACAAGTTAATGTTTAATAGTGACAGCATAAATTCCAGATTTTAATGAGATCATTGAAACTATAGGCATGCCACCAAAAGAAACTTGAAACCAAAGCACATTGAAAGTAGTAATAATGCACATAATTGTCTCAAAAAAGAGATATCTGTCATATTTTAAAACTAATAACATTCACTTCCTTACTGTGTTAATAGCACAATTTCTACAGAGAATATACACCTCACCCTGATATTAATACTTGTAAAAACATAAATTCTTAGCATTAAAAAAAATAGAGATAAAAATTTTAAAAAGGAAAAAAGATCTAAAAATCCTAAAACTCTGGAAGCTTCAAAGCATGGAAATTTTTAGAAAGCAATACTGCCTCTTTTATTTAAATATAACATGTAATATGTCTTAATCATAAATTAGGATACCAAAGTGATCTATTAGTAAATAAAAAAATTATATTAAAAATAAATAGCCTACTATAGAATTGCTTAACATCTTGTATACTGTTATCTATTTTAAGTTAGTCTGAAAATAAAATAAGAAAAAATCAGATTAGTTCATTGAGTAGAACTGCACTTAGGAAAAGAAGCAAAAGTAAAATTTTACAAGAAATAGATATATTATTCCATATTCAAAGAATGGTAATAAATAGATTTATCACTGCTAAGCATTTTAAATGCCAACAAATTTTTAAAAGCCTCCTTTTCATTTGCTAAATTAAGGTACATATTGTGTAACAGGCTTTTTTTTTTTAATCCTAAAGGCAGGCTGCCTCACATTGTTCAGAGATCCTAAAAAGAACAGACCAGCAAAATCTTTCAATATTCTATGCACTAATAGTTCCCCGTCAGTTTCCAGAAGGTTTCAGTGCATTTTCATGTTCACAGAATTTCTTTCTCAGTCTTTCACCACATACAGTGAGTTAAATATGGGATCGTTTTTTAAACTGAATATACAAGTAAGAAATTTTCAAAAACCAAACAACTTAAATGAAGAACTGGGTGATAAAACAGCATTTTTAAAAACATTCTTTAATAGACTATCTCTTTTAGTGTAAGCCAGAGAAATCATCTAAAACGTATGTTCATAATTTAACAGCCTTTACCACAAAAAGGGGTGGGGGGGGGGGTGATCAGGTCGAAAAAGCAATAGGAATTTATAACAAAGAATACTCCCAAACTAGCCATTCTAATACAAAGCATTATTAGCAGTCCAATAACATAGCTTGTTTAAAAGTATTATTGATCTATCCTGCATAAAGAAATGCCTTAGACCTAGAAAACATCTTCCGCATGTTTTACAAGAGCATGCATGATTGCTAATTCACATTTTCCAACAAATCACATATATTATATAGCTCCATCCCTGTATATGCAATGTAATCACCGTCATGATCACAGAGAAAACACCTATGAGGCATTTCAAGTTAGTCATTTTATTTGTTAGAAAATAAAATTATAAGGCATCCTGATCTCTGTATCATATTTCAGAGGTCAAGCTAGTTAAATTTAAGATGCTTATTATGCTTGGAAGTAAGCTTATTTTCCTTCTTTAAATCAAGTTAAGAAGCATACTTCATAGAATTTTATATTTATAGTCAAAAAGACAACATCCCTGTAATATCAACATTTCAGTTCAAAACAGTTTTTTCAGACAGAGAAGATTAGTATTTTGAAAATAATAACATTAAAAGAAAATATAATTTAGCTCTACTCACCTTGCATTGTTCAGTGTTTGTCCAAAAAGCTCATTTTGTAAAATATTTGGTGGGGATGAAAAAACCCCATGAAAATGAGATAAAACAGAATTGCAGACCTGGCGCAATGTCTCAAATTGCATTTTCTTTCCTTTTTTTCCCCTTCTCTTATTTTTTCTTACCACCTGTCTTTAAAGTCATCTATTTGCAGACACCATCAAATAAAAACATGCCAATCAAGTTCCATATTTCTCCTGAGCTCTGTAAAAACTGTGCTTAAATGAGCAGAGGTTGATAGTTAATTGTACAGTCATTATTCTTCTAATTCAGTCGTAGAAGATTCGGTATCCGTGCAGCTTTCGGCTTTCTCCTGACTGTAGCAAGAAATCTAAACAGCAGTAGGCTTTTTGGGCATTCCCAGCTGAAGTGTGAAGCTGAGCTGCTTTCATGTACTCTACTCATATTTCTCTAAGCCTATTAAAAACACGCAATGAATAGATGCTGTCGTCAGGAGTTTCAGCACATCTGGCTGCCAGTAATAAAATCTCAGAAGTAATAAAAATGGGGACAAGGTATCTTCTCAATGTAACTACTAGGTAAAAGGAAGAGAAATTATGTTCTTCCCCAACCTTTTCTCTTTTTCTGAAAAATGAATAGGTCCAGCAATAGAGTATATCTCTTCGATGTGCAAGCTGCTGCATAGGACCAGAATACTCTAAAAATAAATGGCATATCCTTCTTTTTACACCATGGAAAAATAAAAATATGATAGACAATAGGGCTTTATTGTCTATATCTATAATGCCATACTTATAAGAGAAGTACATTAAGAAAACATGTACTCAGTAATCCTAATTTCTTATTTAATTTTTAAAGTCATCCTTTATTTATTTTTAAAAGTTAATAATGATCAACTTCTGACTAAATGGTTATTCATATAATTTTAGAAAAAAGTTATACCTTATCCATTAAAATTCATCTGAACAGCACACATGAAATAAAAACTCTCCTACAAATCAATCACATACACACACCAAGGCCAGAAATACTTTATCAACTATTATTAATTTATTTCAATAATGATGATCATAGCTTTTTTTGGAGAGTGTCCCCTGAAGGCCCTATTAGTCTTAAGGCACTTCCACATCATCATCCATTCTCAGTGAATAACTTCCTTTCAGATAAAATCTTAAGCTACTTTGTAACCAGGTTCATTCATTATTCTACAACAGATTTGTAAAAATAATGTGTAAACCAAATGCAAAATATCAATTAACAGAGATGTTTAATATTTTTCTTGATCTTTAATTGCTTCTAAACCTTGATGCTTCTTAATAGATCCAGCCCTTTTGGCCCTGTTTTATCTCATTCCTGGCCCTAACCCTCTTACTCTTTCCTCACACATCACTATCAAGGACAAGGCACTTAAATATACTAAGATGTTTTGTAAAATTGGTGAATTTTTTTACATATGTAAACATATCACAAAAGAATAAGACAAAATAGACATGTAAAATAAATTTTTAAGCAATCAATTTATTTGTATACTAAGATGTCCAATTATGGGTTTGTCATAAATTAAAATGGTGCCCTAATTTGAATATTATTATTTCAGACTTTTATAGTTGCATACCAATCTATTTATCAAACACATGTGTGTGTGTATATATATATATATATATATATATGTAAATAAAGTATGTTTTAGTTGAAAAAGTACTTTGAAATGTATTCTTTAAATACAGAAAACATTGTCTATCTTAATGCTACTCATTTTATAGAAGAAAAGTGAGGCTTTAATGGATTAAAGATAACACAATTTGTACAAAATAGGTTATTTGGAATGAAAGTCTTTGCTTTCTTTGCTTTGGACTCCAATTCCTATGCTCCTTCCCGATCATTCTATTTTATTTTTATTTATTCACTCATTCATTCATCCATTCATTCATTCATTTTAATTTGACCAAAGGGACAGAATGAGAGAGAGACAGAGAGAGAGAGGGAAAGTGAGAAAGCAAGACACCAGATCCAAGACTTAAACCATGGTTGGTCATGTGGGAGTCCAGCACTCTTTAACCACCACACCACCTGCCACCTCTTATCATTCTGTTTTCTACATATGTGCATACATGTGCCTGCATGCATGCACACGCACACACACACACACACACACACTTTCTGTAAATAGGCCAATCACTATAGATAAATAAGATAACTATCAACCAGTGGTCTATCAAAGATATTTTAGAGCAAAAATCTTAACTTTTTTTTTTAATTTGCTATAGTGTGTATGTATGCACCGGCCAGACAACAGAAAGAGTGAGAGAGAGGAAAAGTGAGAAAATACCTTCCATCAGGGAAGGCCATTCTGCAATCTCTTCTCCTCCATTCTTCCCTTAGGATTTTGGGTACACATACACCCCTGCCTGCAATGCGTTTTCAAGTCACCAGGTCCAGGACTTGAACCTCACAGTTGGTCATGTGGGATCCTGCCATCTTAACTGTCACTCTGTTGGTTGGCCCACATCTCAAATTTTTTAACCCATGAGTAACTTTAAATGGGTTTCATCTATTTCCATAGAAATAGAAGCAAGCTGGTGTGCTTTAAAACACTTTAAGCCTCTGATGATAAAGTTGATTTTTAACATCTACAAAAGGCCAATTTAACAAGTGGAAACATACTTTTTTTAATTCTTATTTTAAGTGAATTTCATAGCCTATACTGTGATGGAAAAAATATAAATTTGTCCTTTACAAGCATATTTAATTTCTATGAATAATCAAAAACCCTTTTGAAGCATGTTTATTAAATAAGAAGGCGATTATACTGTAAAACATTCTTTTTTGTTTAAAGAAATTTTTTTGTATTTCAAAATTGGATCTGAAGGCAAAGCTTACAGTTTTAAAAATGGTTTAAGCAATGGAAAGAAACATCACTGAAATTAGTCTTAAAATTGATTCCTTTGAAAGAATCAACAACATATAAACTGCCTTCCTTAAAGACATCACTTCCAGCTCTTACCATACAACACTATTACCCAACTTTCTCTTAGTTCTCTCAAAATCCCAGGAGTGATTTCTTCCACTTTCTCTCCCCAGTACCACCATTGACCTGGTGAATTCAGCCCTCATCTTTAAGGGCCCAAATGTCACTCTCTTCGGAAGACTATCTCTGACCCAGATTAGGTCCCTTATTATGTACTTTTATCATATCCTGTATTTGTTCTTAACAGTATTTTACAAAAGTATAACTATATGTTTATTTAAAGAAAGTTTTTTATCTCTCATTCTCAATGAGGTTAAGTCCTGCATTCTTTCTTATTCATTTAGCACAGTTCCGAGTACAGAGCGAATGTTTAATAAGCATTTGTTGATGAAATGGATGCTTAAATGTTATAGAAAAGTTAATTACTTTTTAGAAACATCCGTAGCTAGGACATGAAACCACCCCAGGGTTTCATTTGGTTCTTAGTTTCTCTCTCTCTCTTTCTCTCTCTCTCTCTCTCTCTCTCTCTCTCTCTCTTTCTGTATGTGTGTGTGTATGTGTGTTTGTAGCCTACCACATTGTGTTTTAAGGCTCATAAAGACAAAAGCCACCAATATATGAAATTGAAATCATTAAGCTTTGAATAGACTTTGTAAGTTGTTATGAATATCCTGAGTATTACAAAAATGTTCATAGGTAATATTTATTTTAAATTTTCTATATGCTGCGGGCTCACAAATAACATAAATATTAGAGATTTCTTTTCCTTTTCTTTTTATAGAGTTTTTCTAGTGGGTGCTTGCACTAGCTGGAGAAATAGAGTGAGACAGAAAGTGAAAAATCACCCCCCAGGGGGATGGCCACATTGCAATCCCTTCTCTTCCATTCTCCTTTCAGGATTTTGGGAACGCACAACATGACCTGCATAATTTTCAAGCCGCCAGGTATGCTACGTGAACTGTGGTCAGCTACATGGGAGTTCAGCGCCTTAACCACTACACCACCTGCTTGGCCCAATTTTGGAGATTTCTATATGAACAAAAAGAGCATGGTACCTAGTGACAAACTGCCTATGTCTAAATATTGACTTCAACCTTAACTAACTATAATACCTAAGGATGTTCACTTTGTGTATCTGCACTATGATTTCTTCAAATGTAAAATCAGCTGTATCACTTACCCCATAGGATCATTATTGTGAAGATTAAAATATGTAATGTGTATAAATGCATTTTATAAACTCTAAAGAATATAATATTTGAAAGCAACCGCATTGTGAACTATTCAGCAATCAAATTACTGAGATCAGAATTCTTTTTATTTTTTTAGTGAAAGATTTTTTCTATAGGGCACATGCACTCGCCAGAGAGAAAGAGACAGAAAGCAAGAAATCATTCCCCAGTGGGGATAGCCAGGCTGCAATCCTTTCTACGTTCTCTTTTTGGCATGCATGCACATACGCCCAGTGTTCCAGATCTGGGACACAAACCATGGTCGACTATGTGGGAGTACAGCCATGTAACCATTATGCCACCTGCTGGTCCCAGAGAGACCTGAATTGTAACAATTATGTTCAGATATCTTTTATTTATCATATGTATTAATACAACAGATACAGAGTTTCTTTACATAAGTCTCTCATCTATATATTAGATGCTGATGAGATGCAGTGCTTATGTTCACCCTTTTCCAGGAAAATGAGATAAACTTAGGATGTCTTCCACATAAGATCAGCTCAGAATTTACCCTGAGCCCAGCAGAGAGGCAATAACTCTCACAAAGCGTCTAGGTGATAGTAACTGGTTTTCCTGTGACTATTCTCTAAGAATCTTAGCATCTCACTGGACATGACAGTGCTAATCAGCATTCTCACAGAAGAAGGGGTGTTAAGGAACTTTTGGAAACAAGGGAAATTTTATTATAGAAGATATCTACAATGCCAGTCAAAACTTTTAAAGTTTCATCTAAAAGTAATTAAGGAATTTCAAATAAAAGCAATAAGATAATGTATTTCTGTCTATTAAACTGGCAAAATATTGGCCAGAAGTCAGAAAACAGACCATCTCATACCATACTTATTGGTAAGAGTATACAATGATATAACCTTTTTGAGAAATATTTAGACATATGTATTAAAAGATTTTTTAAATGTTCAGAATCTGAGAGATAATGAGAACAACAGATACCACAATAATATGGATTATCTCTCAGTAAAAATAGTATAGATTTTTTTCCTGTTATACTTTTTGATGCCACAAGACATAGGCCCATGCATTTTAGCTTAGCAATACTCAATCAAATAAAATACTAAATTGTTAGTTTTCACATGATTAGCTATATTGATGTCCATTCTAAAAATTCTCTAATAACTCAAATTGTTTAATTAGTACTATGAAACATGCAAATGAGAAAAGAAACCAACACAGCACTAACTTCTTTATAGCATCCTTACAAACATTTATAGTACAAGCCTTTAAAATTATTTAAGATTGGAGCCAGCAATTTGTGTAGTCACTGGGCACCCACATGGCCAACCACAGTTTAAGATCTGTACCTGACAGCTTGAAACTCACACCAGGTGCATGTATTTGTGTGCCCAAAATCCCAACAGGAGAATGGAGCAGAAGAAACTGTGATATGGCCACCCCCAATGGGGGTGGTTTCTCACTTTCTCTCTCACTGTCTCTCTGTTTCTCTCTCTCTCTGGCAAGTATACACACCTTAAAGCAAAAATCTCTCAAAAAAAAAAAATAAATATTTACAATTGATTTACAATTACATTGTGGCTTTTAAGTTAAATATTTTAATCAAATTAACACAAACTCAAAATCAGGAAGTTATGCTCTTCTAAATTAATACAATACAAACCTCCTACTTGTATAATGCATAATCACTCATGACAGTTTTAGATTTTATGGTTTTTCAAGATGTCTGGGCTTGGTTTTCATTTTAGGAGTACCAAAATGTTTATATCAAAATGTATCAGACATGCAAAGAACTAAATATATACCTAAGCATAGTAAAAGAATTATTGAAATCATATAATATAGCATATGTATAATCTATTAAAAAAATCCTGAAGTGTTAAAGTAATTTGATATTTTCTTGCCCCATCTATAAATGAAACAACTACATTATTTCTCCCATTGCCAGTTTGAAGCATCTGACTGATGAAACTCTTTTTTTAAAAGAGTTATTTTATTTAATGTTATCTATTTATTTATTTTAATTTGAGAGAGAGAGAGGGAAAGTGAGAAAGCAAGCCGCCAGGTCCAGAACTCGAACTGCGATTGGCCACGTGGGAGTCAGTGCCTATAACCAACACACCACCTGCCAGCCCCCAGACTGATAAAAACCTAAGAGTCATAAAAAAAAAAGGATGGTCCAAACAACAAATATCTTGAAAAATGGTATCTTCATATGTTTTGTACTCTTCTCTTGCAAATATTTCCAGAGGCAAGAATCATGGAAAGATTCACTTCAGAGATAACAAATAAGCAAAGAAATAAAAAGCAGGTGATAGAATTCCTCAACAAAATATGGAAATAGAAGACATCCAAATAATATAATTTGGCCTAAACTTCAACCTAAGGTGAACCATAAAGCATATTCAAGGATGGAAGAGAAGAACAGTCCAAATCCAAGTAAGCATTCAACAAATCTAACAATGACTAGTACATCTCTACTCTCAAACTTTCCGAAGACAATTCAAAATACTTGCTATCAGTTCCATAATAAGCTTTTTGAAATTTATTGATGCCCAGTTGTTTTCTGATTTAAAAAAATAAAATCTGTAGTATTTCTTACGGATTGAACCCTGTATCTGTCCCTAGTTTTGACTATCTGCTACAGAACAGAATACTAAGACAATTTCTACCATTTAACTGAAAAAGGAAAGTAAGAAGCATAGGGAAAGCCACCACATGATTCTCCTGAGGACTCCCCACCAATCATTATCATCTCTCTGATTCCTTTTCCCAGGCTCAAAACATGAGGGCTAATCCTACTGTGCTTCAGCTCAGGTTGTATTATTCTGAGAGGTATCACAGGGTTACTTCGATAGACCAGTGCCAGAACAGCTCTTGCCAGAGAAGTTCCCACACCTAAAAGCTGGCAGCAGAAGAAATACCCTTCTTATTGGAGGCAAGAATCAGGCGACAGAGTACTAAACCTAGATTTAAGCTCCAGAATGAGAATGTCCAGAGTGACGCCTAGGGGTTCTACGTATTAGAAGAAAGAGAATCAAGATCTCTGAAAAACAATTTGGTAAGTCCTCCAGTGTTAAGACTGCTAGTTTCAAGTATATTTCCCTTGATAACTATCAAGAGAATAACACTACAATTTCAGGGAGGTATATCAACATTAATAAGATCCAACTCCATGTCCAATAGCCACATTCACTGAGTCACAATATAAGGAATGTTTATAGCTTTGGGACGTCAAGGATTCACAATTCAGCTTACAGATTGCCTCCACAAGGCACCTCGGCTATATAGTAACTTCCACTCCACGAGATAACTACTGACTGCACATTGTTATTATATGAAAATATTAGAAATAATAATCATTGATACAACTATAAACATGTTTCAATAAAATATGGGAATAAATGAAATACTATGGAATAACAATACTACTAATGATACTACTAATAAGAGTTCTCACCCAAAATTCATTACTTTGATGTGATTCCTCTCTAGTTATTATGGTATGCCAAAAAAGGGGAAAAGAGGTCTTTTCTCCTGAAGTCTATCTATTCCAGAAATGTAAATATTTGTTTTGGTTGTAAAACAAATTTTTTTAAAGCATTAGAAGATTTAAGGACATGAGGATATGTTAATTTGTTAGACAACAGTAACATTTTCACTATCAATAAATATATCGAAACCTTATATTATAGATCTTAAGTATATAATTTAAAATAAATAAAGAAATAAAGAACAGCAGTGAGACCAGCAGTTAGCATAATGGCTATGTTGCTGGACTCCCATGTTGTCGACTGCGGTTCGAGTCCCAGACCGGGTGGCTTAAACTCACGCCAGGCACGTGTGCGTGCGTGCCCAAGATCCTGAGAGGAGAATGGAGGAGAAGGGATTGCGGCATGACCATCCCCCTTGGAGGGAGTGATTTCTCTCTTTCTATCTCTCTGTCCCTCTCTGTCTCAAATGCCCTAAAGCAAAAACCACTCTTTAAAAAAAAAAAAAAAAAAAGAACAGCAGTAACAGCAACTAGGTTGAATGCTTAAGAACAACTTCTCTACATAAAGATGTAACAATGAAGTTTATTGTTAAAGTACTTTGTTTACACTGGAATATGCATTACCGAATACTTCCCATAAACCACACTATATTCTGTCCTTTCTGCTGTATAATACATTTAATTAAGTATTCTGCACATAGAGACCAGCAATTTGCCAGTGGTTGAATGCAAATGGGGAACAGTGAATTAGAACATATATATGACTCTTTCTCACTGCTTACCTTCTCTTTTCTTTCTTTCTTTTGAACTTCCCCTGCCCAACTTCTTTAACTGTTAACTTAGCCCAGGAGGGCACTACGGAACTACAATAACTGTCTCTAAAGAGGCTCAGCTTAGCACAGGATTAATAGTCATTCTAGCAGGATTTTTTTTTTCTTTTCTATTTCAATATAGGCAAAAGTCTTTTGAGAGCTACTAAAGAGTGAACAAGTTAGAACTAGTGCTGAGAAAAAAGGCCCAAGCAATTAACTCCTTGTCCATAAACATAGTCAAGCAGAGGACATTAGAAATCTGTG
>NW_006159625.1:2650146-2656795 GCF_000334495.1 Tupaia belangeri chinensis
AAATTAAATTTTTTTAAAGCATGATTTGAGGACATGAGGATATGTTAATTTGTTAGACAACAGTAACATTTTCACTATCAATAAATATATCGAAACCTTATATTATAGATCTTAAGTATATAATTTAAAATAAATAAAGAAATAAAGAACAGCAGTGAGACCAGCAGTTAGCATAATGGCTATGTTGCTGGACTCCCATGTTGTCGACTGCGGTTCGAGTCCCAGACCGGGTGGCTTAAACTCACGCCAGGCACGTGTGCGTGCGTGCCCAAGATCCTGAGAGGAGAATGGAGGAGAAGGGATTGCGGCATGACCATCCCCCTTGGAGGGAGTGATTTCTCTCTTTCTATCTCTCTGTCCCTCTCTGTCTCAAATGCCCTAAAGCAAAAACCACTCTTTAAAAAAAAAAAAAAAAAAAGAACAGCAGTAACAGCAACTAGGTTGAATGCTTAAGAACAACTTCTCTACATAAAGATGTAACAATGAAGTTTATTGTTAAAGTACTTTGTTTACACTGGAATATGCATTACCGAATACTTCCCATAAACCACACTATATTCTGTCCTTTCTGCTGTATAATACATTTAATTAAGTATTCTGCACATAGAGACCAGCAATTTGCCAGTGGTTGAATGCAAATGGGGAACAGTGAATTAGAACATATATATGACTCTTTCTCACTGCTTACCTTCTCTTTTCTTTCTTTCTTTTGAACTTCCCCTGCCCAACTTCTTTAACTGTTAACTTAGCCCAGGAGGGCACTACGGAACTACAATAACTGTCTCTAAAGAGGCTCAGCTTAGCACAGGATTAATAGTCATTCTAGCAGGATTTTTTTTTTCTTTTCTATTTCAATATAGGCAAAAGTCTTTTGAGAGCTACTAAAGAGTGAACAAGTTAGAACTAGTGCTGAGAAAAAAGGCCCAAGCAATTAACTCCTTGTCCATAAACATAGTCAAGCAGAGGACATTAGAAATCTGTGTTAAAAAAAAAAAAAAAAAAAGGCACCATAATTCAAGATGCTATATTGGGAGAGTGAATCAATGTTCAAAATTCATTCATTCAATCAACAAGTATTTGTTAAGTACTGACTAAAATCTCATAGACACTTTTCTATGAACTCAAAAGCTTACAGAAAAGATGAAAATGTGGTAGGGGAAGAGGAATAAAAGGAGACCAGAGGAAAAGAAGGAGGGAGGGAGATTAACATTCCAGCACTTACAGGAATTTTGATCTATAGACTAATAGGGGAGATAAATACCAAATAAGCAATTATGTGTGTTACTGAGGATTATAATAAAAAATGTGCAAAGAATTTGTAGCAAGTAGCCCTAAAACACTCTTGTAACTCAGAAGTCCAGAGGATGTTCTTCTGAAGAATGGATGATTCAAGATGAAAACCATGGAATAAAAAGTGTTATTCAAGTCAACGTAGGAAGACTATTCCAGATGTGGAGTACAGCATATTCAAATGTCAATAGTTGACACCAATTATGGCATAATCAAAGAACGAGAAGTGACCAGGATGGGGAAAAATCAAGTAGCTGGAGAAGAAATAGGAACTGCATCCTATAGGACAATGGAAACGGTTAAGTATTTTGCTTTGTAATCAAATCCATGAATAATTCTGTCTTACTGTAACAATTCTCCTTTGAGTCAGTAGATATATTAACTCACAATAACCACACGGAGGAATTCAGAAACTATCAAGAAACACATAGGAGAAAACACAACCACAAATATACCAAGATACTACTTCACTACACATGATGGCAGGGAAATCAATTAGAAAACTAATGTAATAGTCCAGTATTAGTAGGTTTGTAATGAAGTAATCAGAGTAAGATAGAGAAATAGGAACAGCTTAAAAAAGTAGATATTGAGTCAACAGGGCTTAGTGACTGACTGGCCACGGGGCAGTAGGTATTTTATGAAGGTCAACAGAGGAGTAAAACATGACTCAGATTTCTCTCTTAAGTAACCAAACAAATAGTCTTAACATCTGCTGAGGCAGAAAATGCTCAAGGAGGAGCAGGCTGAGGGAGAAAAAGGGCAAGGATGATGAGGTGTTGAATTAGAAGTGCATGCAAAGATAGTTAAAAAGACAGATAAGTAAGCAATTGGATATGTAACTGAGGAGTTCAAAAGAGAGTTCTCAGCCGAAGATACAACTCCAGGAAGCATCAGCATGTTAGTAATGATTTCAACCAAGCAAGTGGATGAAATTGCCCAGAAAGCAAAAACATAAAAAAAGAAAAAAAAAAGAAAAAAGAAAATTTAAAATATATAAAAGAAAAAGAAGAGAGCTAAGACAGAGCACCAAAAAATCAACTTCTTCACTAGGGTGTCAGATAAAGAAAGAGAAAACAGTGAAGGAGACAGAAGAGGGACAGCCACGGAAGTAAGAGAGAATCAGGAGAGTGTGGTGGCCTAGAAGCCAATAAAAGACTGAGCTTGGAGACAATTCTGTTATATATTCTGCCATCTTAAATTAGACGAACTGCTCATTGTACTCTTGTGCTTCAAAATAATTCTTAAAAGAGAATTCTCTTTTGGTCTGAAATCACTCACTCCATAGGATCCAGATGTACCTGTGAAAATGCTCTGAAAACATAAATCTCAGCAAGTTTCTGCAAATGCTCTCATTTACAATGTAAGTTAACATTGCCGTTCTGGGACCAGCAGTTGGCGTAATGGCTATGTCGCTGGACTCCCATGTAGTCGACCACGGTTCAAGTCCTAGGCCTGGTGGTTTAAACTCAAGCTGAGTGTGTGAGCGTGCAGGCCCAAGATCCCAAGAAGAGAATGGAGGAGAAGGGATTGTGGCGTGGCCATCCTCCCCAGGAGGTGATTTCTCGCTTTCTGTCTCTCTGTTTCTCTCTGTCTTTCTGGCGAGCGCACACCCTATAGTAAAAACATCTCAAAAAAAAAAAAAATGCAGTTCATAAGTGTCAAAAGAATTTTTAAAAGAAAAGATGATGTAAAAAATAATAAATACATAAAAATAAAAATAAAAAAATGTAAGCCTTGTATATAAATATAACTCTTCCAAGTGCATATTTGCTGGGAGAAAAAAATATACTAAACCACAGATTAAAACATGTTTAGGCAAAAGGGAGAATATTCAAGAAAAAAGTTAACTCTTCATATTCCTCCCTGCTTTCATGACTTTAATTCCTATTAAGCAAAGTTAACCAGAAGAAACAGTTTCCTTACCACTTTCTAGCCAGGACTTCAAATCATACCTCAAAACTTTATGCCAAATAATTTATGTAAGTGAGTTTCAGACATATATTACCGAAGTGAAAAAGTTATTTTTCATCACAACTATTTTGATTCCCTAAACTCTGTAGGTTTGTCTCCTTGTTTATATAAAAAGCATTTAAACTTCTTTTTTGGAGAGAGGTAAATAAAATTTGCAAATTCTGTTCTACCAACATAAACCAGGTCTTATGCAGAGAAAAAGAAGCCTAAAGTGGTTAATAAAATTGGATACATAAAAAACTCAATAAGAAGTTGAAAATATGGATGAAGAAAAGTAAGTTGAAAACCAATATCTAAGAATCAGACAAAACGTGTCTAGGTGGAGATATGAGGAAAGAAAGAAAATATGAAAAGGAGTTGCATCAATAAGGAGGGGGAGGTCACCCTAAGTTTAATTTTCCAGTTCAAGCACTGTGTAATTAGGAAAGCACAGTGAGAACTATTCCACCAATAGCCTTCAAACCAACCTTGAAAGACCTTCTTTGCAGACAAAGAGTTCCAAATCATAATTCAAAGTTTCCAACTGTGCCAAATACAAGCAACTCCCAGATATATACCACAAAAATAAAAATTATTGATTATAGATAACAATTAAGTCCCTATTTTCTTTAATTTTTGCTATCTTATTTGTTTGAAAAACTTAAGAGTAGAGAAAACCTACAGATTACCAAAGGAGAAAGCCGCATAATTAAATATTAATGTTTTTAACAATAAACTGTATCCCAAATGTTAGGACAATAGCAATTTATCATGTATAGAGATGCATGGGGCTTCAGGATTCCAGGATAAAAGAGATCACACAGAATTAAGATGAAGACACTTAGGAGAAATAGGCACTAGAACCATTAAGTATCGTACATACATAAAAATGGATTCACACAATTTTTGTAAATAAAACAATGTTTATAAATGTCTAAAAAAAATTTTTAAAAGAGTACACTTTAAACACTCCTCTTGAATTTTAAGCCAAATCTCTCAATGGCTACATCTTTGCAGAGAAATACTACAGTCCAAAGATAACAGGATCATTTTAAGAAAAACCTTGCTCTAGTACACTACATATTAAACAATTCTACCTATTTTTTCTAGAAACTAGAGTCAGTAAGGATCTTTATCATTTTCTTACTATGAGGTGCAGAGAAAATAAACCACATAGACAAACTCAAGGACAAAAGCAGAAATCAAGTGAAAATAATCAAGGAAGCTGAGCGTCCAGGCACTTTGAATTACCTTATATGTCCATATACAATTAAATTCTATATTGGTGGCGGAGATGGAGACTACTAGAAATTTAATCTTGGTTCTAGTAGTTCTCAAAAGTGTAACCCAGTGGCCTCAGAAGGGTTCCCAAGTCCCTTCCAGAGGATCTGCAGGTCAAATCTGTACTCCTAATACTAAAATGTTAGTTGCCTTTTCACCTCTCATTTTCTCATGGGTATACAGTGGAGTTTTCCAGAGGCTAATTTATGTGTGGTATCTCAAAATACTGAATACAGAAACTCATCAACTAAATAAAGGACTTCCCCAAAAATATAAAATAAGGTTACTTTTCTCACCAAGCCTTTTCTTTTAATTGCTATAAAACAAATCACAACAAATTTAGTACCTTTAAAAAGCATACATTTATTATCTTACAATTTCTATAGGCCAGGAGTCCAGGTATGGTTTAAATGGGTTGTCTGCTCAAGGTATCATAAGGCGATAATCAGAGCTCAGGATCCAAGTTCATGTGCTTGTTGGCAGAATTCAGTTCCGTATGTTCCTAGGATTAAGGTCCTTGTTTTCTTGCTGGCTGTCAGCCAGGTGCTACTCAGCTCCTACAGGCCCCCACAGATCCCCACCACATGGTCTTCCCACAGCCCTTTCGCAATATGGTAGTTTGCTTTTCAAAGCCAGCAGAGCAATCTCTTGTTCCAATCTGAGACATATTCTTACATAATGTAATGTAATCACACAGTTGACTATTGCAGCACCTTTGCCAAGCTTTACTAGCTAGGAGCAAGTCATAGATTCCATACCTATTTGAGGAAAGGATAAGACTATAGTAGGTCAACTTAGAATTCTATCTACTACATAGTTGGTTATTATGCAGTGGTTTATCGATATTATAAATAGATGTTAATTAATAAATAGATGTTTAAAACTTTTCTATTTTTATTTCTAACATGACAAATATCAATAATATAATCCTCATAAAGCTATTTGAAGTCTTCAGTCATTGATAAGACTGCACAAAGATGCCCAGGCCCAGTCACAGTGACACAGGAAATGGGGTGCTACTGCAATGCTGGAGACCACGTGGGAAGGCTCGGGTCTGCCCAAGCATGCAAGGGAACACCCCTGGTCCTTGATGGCTGCACGGCTATTAGGGGGACTGCCATGTGAAGACCATGTGGAGGTTGTCTCCCTCTCTCTCAGCAAATAGATACATTGTGAAGGAGAAAAGAAGAGTGAGACCCTAGGACTAAAAAGTTTTGAGAACCACCACTCTAAACTAAGCTTTCTTTTAGATTTGCCACATGAAAAAAGATAAACAAAATTTAATTTTTGTGAGTAGTTATTACTGTTTTTAAGCAAATAAGCAGTACTGAAGCTTTGAGTACAAAATGAAAATCTTAATTATGGAAATTAGTCAGGTTATCCAACTATCCATATCATTGAGCATGAAATTTTGAAATATGACAATTATTTTTGTACATGATTATTTTCCACATAATCACATACTGTATTTCAGAGAACTGAAGAAGCTATGTCCTTGAGTAGATAAAAATAGGTAGGTTCTATGCATAGTCAGAGCAGGGATTATTTATGTATGGAAACAAGCAGGAAGGCAGGAAATGTGCACGCAGATACTTCAGCGTAGATGAGTACTGAGAAATACAAAGGCTCTACCTTGATGCTGAATCCCCGTTAAGGACTGACAGACTTAAATGCTTGGATTCTTGAACAACTAAAGATTTGAAATAACAAAAGGTATCTTTATTTAAAGTTTTGACTTTGACTCTCTTTTTTAACTCTAGTGAGGTGGGGAGACTTGAAAAGACTATTCTCCCACCTTAAGCTTCAGTACTGGACAAGAAAAATGTAGTGGCTAGATCCTTGGTCTCACTCTTCTTCCCCTTTGATCTTCCAAAGGACATTTCCCAAATGGTTCATCTCAGGCCTGTCTTAACACATGGGCTATAAGGCAGAAGAGCAGCCAGTGAAGCTAAAGGAGATGTAATTTACTTCAAAGCAGTTTTGTTTTTTATCACTTTATTCACTTTACTAGAAGACCTAAATAAACACACCTACATCACAAGACCCTACTCTTCTTCTTTGGAGGGGTTTTGCTATAGGGCACATGCGCTCACCAGAAAGACAGAGAGAGAGAGAGAGACAGAAA
>NW_006159625.1:2656902-2670269 GCF_000334495.1 Tupaia belangeri chinensis
GGGAGATGGCCACACCACAATCCCTTCTCCTCCATTCTCCTCTCAGGATCTTGGGCACGCACGCACACACACCCGGTGTGAGTTTAAGTCACCAGGTCTGGGACTTGAACTGCGGTCAACTACATGGGAGTCCAGCAACATAGCCATTACACCAACTGCTGGTCCCTCACAAGCCCCTACTCTTGTCCCATCCTAATTTCAAAGCCCTCTTCTGGTACATCTTCGTCTGATATGAGAACTGCCACACTGAGGGGAGAGCCAAAAGTTAAAAGGAGAGGTGGGTGAGATTCCCCAGAAGTCTACTGATATCACTAATACTGCCAGGAAAGTCCAACCAAAAGCAACATGCTCCCATAATTCACTGTGCAGACATATATACACTTCTACTGCCAATACACCTGCCCAATATCTAAGGAAAATATATGAGTAGATATGCAAATATCAGTTAAGAATTCATTACAACATATTGAATGTTGTATTTTTACTGCATGAGAGACTTTAATAATCCAATTCATATTAGAACAAATTTAAGAGTCTCAAAATGGTCATTTTGGTGTTATCCTACAATTTTACAAGCAACAAACAGCTTAAAAAAGAATGGTGCTGGCTAGCAAAATCATCACCATTGGCTAACAAATTACCCCCATTTTAATGTCTTTCTATCTTTCCTTTCTAATTTTACTACTAAAGCATTTTCCTAGATACTATATCAATAACAAAACTGTATAAAGCATTTTACTAGATACTATATCAATAACAAAACTACATTTTACAAGTGAATATATAGTACTCAAAACACTTCTTAAAAATGAATGTATATACATAGTAAAAAAAATAGCAAGTAATAGGCAGAGTTGCAATAATTAAGTGTCACGGTTAGAAGAGCAGATACCAGCTGACAATGGCTGAAGCATGACTAAAAAGCAGCTACTTTCAAAGCGGACAATTTGGTCAAGTCATCCTCTAAAGGAAGTGGATAACTGCTTCCCTAGACTTTGAATAAAGAGGACAAGATAAGTGGACAGTAGACTAAATGAAAAAAGCAAAACTTCTATGAGGAAGAGGAAAATAACTATTATTAAATGTCTCTGGATGAAAAGTCAAAAGTCACCAATTCCCACCAGAGTCATTGAGGAATGATCACTAAAATTACCCCAAAGGCACTGACAGATACAAAGGTGAGCTGAAATTGGAAAGAAATATAGGCCTAAGATAACAGATCAGTATGCAATATGGAAAAGGTTAAGTGAAAGGAGTACTCTATCAAAATGTTTTATTCTGTCTCCAGCATTAAAAAAAAAAAAAAGAAGAAGAAGAAAAAGAAGAAGAATGATTTTCAGAGGATTAGTGTGACATTCCCTGGGAATGAAGATAGGTATTATTACTTCTTAAATGAGAGTCTAAGAATACTCATATGCTCAAAAACAAATAAGTAGGGGAGCCAGCCAGTGATGTGGCTGTTGAGGCAGCTGTATTCCACATGGCTAAGTGTGCAGTTCAACTCTCAGACTTGGAGGCTTAAAAACAAACTGAACACATGTACGTACATGCCCAAAATCCCAAGAGAAGAATAGTGGAGAAGGGATTGTGGCATGGTCATCCCTCATAATGGTACTTTCTCTCTCTCTCTCTCTTCTCTCTCTCTCTCTCTCTCTCTCTCTCTCTCTCTCTCTCACACACACACACACACACAAATTTTATAAAATAAAGAATATATGGCCAGCAGATGGCATGGTGGTTAAAACACTGGACTGCCACACGACCAAAGTTCAAGTCCAAGACCTGGTGACTTGAAAAACCATGCCAGAAACATGTGCATATATGCCTAAAATCCCAAGAGGAGAATGGAGGAGAAGGGACTGTAGTGTGGCCATCTTCCCCCGGCGGGGGTGGGTGGGGGAATTTCACACTCTCCCTCTCTCTGTCTCTCTTCTGAGAGAACATGCACTCTATAAAATAAAAAAAAAACTTAAAAATAGATATATAGACATGTAGATATAGATATAGATAAAGCTATGTATATATCTATATCTAAATAGATAGATATAGCTTAAATAGTGCTATTTCCATTGTAGGAGTTAAATTCATTGTCTTTAAAAACCTAGTTACAAGATAACTACAGGCCCAAGTGGTATCAGAGACAAATTTCACCAAATACGTAAAGAAAAATAATCAGAGCTCTATATTAACTCTTTCAAAAGAAAATAGTAAATCACTTCCTAACTCATCTGATGAGGCCACCATTCCACTGGTAACAAAACCAAGGAAGCTATAATCAAAGAAAATGTATCTCAATATCCCTCATGAACACAATTTTTAAAATTCTGTAACAAAGTATTAGTAAATCAAATCTAGCAACACATAAATAGGATAATATCATCATAACCAAGGTGGGTATCACAGAAATGCAAGGTTGGTACAACATTCAAAAACACTCATTGTAATCCATCATATAAACAGACTACAGGAGGAAAAACATCATATCGATAAGGGCAGAAAAAGTCAACTGACAAAATTTCATAGCCATTCATGAAAAAATTCTCTTCAAACTGGTAATAGAAAAGAATTTCCACAATCTAATGAAATACATCTATGACAACCCTACAGTTAGCATCGCAGTTGATTGTCAGAGTCAAAGCATTCATTCTAAGATTAGCAACAAGACAAAGATCACTCTTACCACTTTTGTTTAACATTGTAGTGGAGACTTTAGCCAATAACATAGGCCAGGAAAAGGAAATAAAAGGCTCACAACATATACATAAACAAAGCAGCATTATATATTATGCAAGTAAATTTGTTTAGGCGAGGGGAAAACACAGTAGAGAGACCTTAAGCAGGTCACTTAAGTGCAATAAACTGATAAATATGATCAACAAACTCACTGCATCTAAAAAAATAGAAGTGGCTGAAGAGAAACTGATAAGCTTCTATAGTACACAGACTTGCTTTCCTACTATTTTTATAAACCATCTAAAAACTGTCTTATTTAGATCCATCATTTAAAGTCGTTCATGTGGTTCTCTGATTACACACACACACACACACACACACACACACACACACACACACACACACACACATACATATATTTTAGAGAGAAACTTTTTCTGTGTACTTGCCAGAGAGACAGAAAGTCAGAAAGCAACCCCATCCCCAGGCAGGAGGGGTGGTAAGCAGTAGCTATGCCACAATTCCTTCTCCTCCAGTCTCCTCTTGGGATTTTGAGCAAGCCATGCAAGTGCACCCAGCATGAGTTTAAACCACCTGGTCCAGGACTCAAACCACAGCCGACCACGTGAGAGTTCAGCAACATAATCATTATGCCATCTGCTGGTCCCAATGCTTATGTATTTCTAAATTATATTTTAAATTTGTATTTTCCAGTTTCAAACACTTATGTTTATATAACTATCAATACATCATTAATAAGGGCCGGCAGGTGGCGTGGTGGTTAAGGGCACTGGGCTCCCAAATGGCTAATTGTGGTTCAAGCCCCAGACCTGGTGGCTTGCTTGCTTTCTTTCCTTCTCTCTCTCTCACTCTGTCCTCTCTGGTCAAGTTAAAATAAAGTTAAATAAAATAATTTCTTTAAAAAAAAACATCATTAATAGTGACTTACTATTAGGTTATAACTTTTATAGCACAAACCATCATCTACTATCTTTGCATACCTCCATACAAACTAGTGTTTATAAAGTATACACTCAATAAATACCATAGACGAAGTACCTGTGATAATATTTGCTCCATTATAATTCTATTGGCAACTTGCTACAAGTTTAACAAGTATGTGTAGCACTGTGTAGTAGTTGTAACATAGAAAGCCTCTAAGAAAAATTGGAATAAAATGTACTTTATTAGGGACCAGCAGTTAGCGTAATGGCTATGTCACTGGACTCCTGTGTAGTCAACCGCGGTTCAAGTCCTGGACCCAGAGGCTTAAACTCACGCCAGATGCATGTGCATGCATGCCCAAAATACCAAGAGGAGAATGAAGGAGAAGAGACTGCAGCATGGCCATCCCCCCAAGGGTGATTTCTTGCTTTCTGTCTCTCTGGCGAGTGCACGCACCCTATAGCAAAAATCTCCCTAAAATAAATAAATAAATAAATAAATAAATAAAAAGACACTATGCTCTCAAGTTGTTCAAAATTCAATAATTAGGAAAGAAACATTGACAGGTGAATTTAAGGTCAAACACTAGTCAGATATAAACAAAAAAATATAATTATTGCTAGAAAAAATATATACGGGAGGAGTTTATGTAAACAGAGACACTTAAGCTGGGCTTTTAAGAAAAAGTAAGATTTAGGCAAGCAAGCCCAGGCATACCTTCACTTAAGGATCTTGGCATTTGTTGTCTCTCTGCCTGGAGTGCACTTCCCTCAGATATCCACATGATTTAGTTTTAAGCAAGACCTTTCCTAACCCCTGTTTAAAATAATTGTGCCACTCTTAAAAGAAATTTCCTTTCCCTCCTCTCCTGTGTTATTTTCCTTCATCCAAGCAAGCATGCATGCTTGTCCTTGGAGGAAATGGAAAGCCAGGTTGTATCACTCACATCTAAGTGAATGGCGCCCTCTGGAGTTCTGACCTGCACAGCATGTACACCCAAATGCACAAGCTAAACCTAGCACAGCTTCCAACATACTAATTATCTCTTATTTCTTTGCCAACCCAACAATAAGTAACCTCTGTGAAAGACTTTTGTCACCTAGAAATATTTATGACACATAATCAATACTCAATAAATATTAATACAAGCATAGCTAGAACAGAATTCTAGATAAGAATAGCAAAATAAATATTTAAGAAAGAAATTGTTTAAATGAGTTGGGGGGATGTCTTTCACATGGTTTCACTAAGTTGCAATTGTACTGCACAGCCTCCTGGTTACCTAGGATTACAAACTACTGGGCCCAACCCTTTTAGGTCATCTCAAGAATGAAATCCAGGCCTTCCCTGTGGTCCCAGACACACACAGCAACGCTCTACAGCTTGTGCCACTGCAGTAGAGCTTAATAATTAAAAAAAAAAAAAATTAGCTATCTGCTATGACTAGATTGTAGGTTGTGCTGGGGGGAAAAAAAGAAGTGGTGGGAAATAAAGAAAGTAAAGACTGACTGATGGTGACCCTCAAGTGGAAGACACACTTTTCACACATAAAAGCATATGTTTTGATCACAACTCTACTTCTATCAGTGGGATTTCAAGACATTACTCCAGTATAACAATAAGGTATCTTAAATAACACCTTATAACATCATTATGAAAATTTAAATTAAAAATCTTAAATATGTTTCATCAAAAAGTATAGAATATTATAATTATTCAGTAAACATTTCCCTTAGAAAGCTAAGGATTTGAACTTTAAGTACAAAATACAGGGGTATCAAAAGTGAGCAAATGGGCCAGCCAGTGGCAGAGTGGTCAAGGTGGTTGGACACCACGAGGCTGACTGCACTACGTCTTGAAAAACACACCAGACACATGTGCACGCATGCCTGAAAGAATGGAGAAAGGATTAGAGTGTGGTCATCCCGCCTGGCAAGTGCTTTCTTTTTTTTTTTTTTTTCTCTCTCTCTGGTGAGAGCACACACCCTATTGAAAACTGGGGGGATGGGGGGAGTGAGTAAATTAATAACTTCATCATCTATGCACTTAAAAGTCATAATGGAAACTAAGTAGAATATAGCAAAAAGTAAATAAAGATAGAAGCTGGAGGTCAGAAAGGGAAGCAAAACATAATTAATGCCTAAATAAGGACAGTGACAATAGCCCCACTGGAAAGGAAAGGAAGGATTTTAATACAAGAAATATTACAGGGGTGAAGTTGACCAACAACATAAATATAATAAAGTCAAGAGGAAGAGGATTAGGAAATACTGTGTCAGTATCTTTATTTGGGCAGAGGATGATTGATGGTGCAACCAGATGGACCAGGAAATGACAAGAAGCTGCTATTTGAGAGGGAGTATACACAGATTTTGAATATTTTGATTTTGAACACAGTTAAGTTTCTTAAACTTGCATTTGTAAATATAAGTCCGGTACACAGAGATTTCAGAACTGGAGATAAACATTTGGGAATAAATATCATCTTTGAATACTAAAGGCAATGATACATGATAAGTCCTGTTTTCTACAATTCTAAATGTCAATTTAATTCACTTATTAGTCTACACCATCTCTAAAATTAGTTCAGACAGAGCAATTACAGAATTGTAAATCATTTGATTTAGGAATGCGTTTTCGCCATCTGGTGGCAAAATATGGTAAATACAGGCTTAATCTTTAAAAGCTGGGAAATATTTTTTGCCATTCTACTTATCATTGGCATTTTCTTCAATATATAATAGAAAAAAGCTCTTTCATTCTTCAATTCTAATACAATTTCTATTTCTCTTCTTAATTTTTATTCTGACTACTAATACATTCGAAATATATAACTGGAAAGAACTAATAGTGGTAAAAACATTATCTTCCCACTCCCCCAGAACCTTCTCACTTCATCATTTGCTCATTGCATAATCCAATATACACTACAAGGAAGTCAATATCTGGAAATTTAAACATATTACAAAATCTCATGTGCCAGGTTTCTTGCTTTCAACAATAGTTCAGATCATTAATGGATATGGCATTTTTTGGTTGTTTGGTTGGTTGTTTTTAAAGCCAGACACATTCCCTGGACATACTGATCAATGGAACAGAATACTTTTTTTATAAATATACACTAACAAAAAGTAAGTCAGTATGTAATAAATATGACATCTCAAATTAGTATGAAGAAAAGATTGGTCATTCAATAAATGACTGCAGAACAATTAATCATGTGTTAAAAAAAGTAAGGTTGGCTCTGTACTTAAAAATAACACCCTAATAACTTTTAGACAGATTAATGTGTTATAATGTAAAAAGTAAGACCAGGACAGTATTAGAGTAAATCATGGAAACTTTTTTCATATTAGTGAATTGAGGGCATTTAAAAAGTAACCCCATAAAGGATTTGTCTAGAAATTTCTCCATTTCTAGACAAATATTCACAAGAAAAGATGCTCAACATCATTAGTCACTAGGGAAATGCAAATCAAAAGCACTTCATAAACACTGAGATAATTATAATTTAAAAATACACAAAAGACTTGAAAACATGTCTACACAAAAACTTGTACATAAATGTTCACAGAAACAATAGTCATAATAGCAAAAAAGAAAATGACTGAAATGCCAATAAGTTGATGAATGTGTAAACAAAAAGTGTATTTCCATACAATAAAATATTATTTGGCCATAAAAAGAAATAAATTATTGTTTCATGCTTCATAATAGGTGAACTTTGAAAACAATACAGCAAAAGCCAGAAACAAAAGCACATATGTGGGGCAGCAGGTGGTATAGGGTTAAGGCACTAGATCCCACATAGCTGATTACATGGTTAGAGTCCCAGATCCAGTGACTTGAAAGTCATGCTGAGTGTGTGTGCCTGCAAGCTAAAATTCTGAGAGGAGAATGGAGGAAAAGGGATTATGGCTTGGCCATCCACCCCACAGAGGGAGGGGTGATTTCTCATTTTCCCTCTTTATCTGTCCCTCTCTGACAAGTGCACACACCCTATGGGGAAAAAAATCTAAAAACAAAAAAAGCACATGTTGTATTGCATTTTTGTAAAATGTCCAGAATAGGCAAATCCACAGAGATATAGAGTGGATTAATGTTTGCCAGAGAGGAGGGGAGGGGAGAGGAAAGTGAAGAGTGACAACTAACGGGTACAGGGTTTTTACTAGGGGTTGTGGAAATATTCTGGAAGTAGATAGTGATGATGATCGCACAAATTCAAAAATATACCAAAACCCACTAAGTCGTATATTTTAAAAGCTTAATTTATGACAGATGAATTATGTATCTGTTTTAAATTTTGAAAACACTAATCAAGAGCTATAAAAGGAAATATATTCTACCAGGACCTGTTGATGTTTATGCACTGAATAAAGAATAATATAAGTAAAAAGTCAAAAAATAGTAACACACTAGGGAAAAATATTTGCAATCTGAGGTAAGTAGAATTCTTTTTCCTTTTTTTTTTCTTTTTTAGAGACAGATTTTTGCTTGAGGATGCATGAGTTCTCCAGAGACACAGAGAGAGACAGAGACAGAAAGTGAAAAATCACCCCCTCCCCAGGGAGATGGCCACACCAAAATCCCATCTCCTCTCAGGATTTTGGGCACGTACACAGGCATGCCCAGTGTGAGTTTCAAGCCGCTGGGTTCAGGACTAGAACCATAGTTGGCCATGTGGGAGTCCAGCGACATAATCATTATGCCATCATCTGGTCACTGAGGTAAGTAGAATTCATTTTTTTAAGAAATTTTTGCTATAGGGTATGTGCATTCACTGGAGAGACGGAGAGACAGAAAGGGAGAAATCGTCCCAACCAGGGGTATGACCATAATGCAAACCCTTTTCCTCCATTCTCCTCTGGAGATTTGGGCACATATGCACACATGACTGGCATGAATTTCAAGCCATCAAACCACGGCCGTCTACTTGGGAGTCCTGTGACATAACCATTATGCCACCCGCTGGTCCCAAGGTAAGCAGAATTCTAAGACGGTTCCTACAATTCTCACCAACCAGTGTACACGCCTGTGCCAGACATCTCTCTCCTGGATTGTAGATAAGAACTGTGACTATGATGGGATATCTCTACCATGACTAGGTTACATTGTATGATAAATGTGAGGGGCAAGATCCCTCCTTGAATTTAGGTTCATAAAAAGAGATTATCCTGGGTTGGCCTCATCATCATGCTAGCCCTTTAAAAGAGAGTTTAGAGGTCAAAGACAGAAATCAGAGAGATTCCAAGCAGCACAGACCTCCTGTTGGCTTTCAAGAAATAAACCGCCATACTATAGAGAAGGCCATGTGGCAGGTAACAGTGGGTGGCCTCTGGGAATGTAGGGTATTTCCAAAAACTGCAAGGCAAAGAATTTTGCCAGCAACCAGTGAGCTTGGAGAGGACCTAAACATCAGATGAGATCACAGCTCCAGCCAGCATCCTGATTTCAGCCTGAGCAGAGAAGCCAACTAACCTGTACCTGGTTCTTAAATCATACAAACTGGGAGATAATAAAATTATGTTGCTTTAAGCCAGTATATTTGTGGTAATTTGTTACACAACAATAGCAAACAAATACACCCTCTGTTCCACAAAGCAATAGATATTAATTCTTGTAACAGAAATTCATATGCTAAAAAAAATATTTAAAACAAGAGCAGGAAACCAATAGAAGAGACAATATAAACACAGAGTTCATAAGGAAAAAATAATGAATAGTTTTTTAATATAAGCAGAAATGCTCAATTTGATTCAATTACTAAATAAGAAATATGAGAATAATAATGTAACAACATTTTTCACCAATCAAACTGGTAAAAATCATAAGTTTTACATCACAATAGCTAAAAGGTTGGAAAGTGGAAGCCATAATGTTGTTGAGGGATGGGGTCAGCAAGTGGCGCAGTGGTTAAGGGTGCTAGATTCCCACATGGTCGACTGTGGCTTGAGTCCCAGACCTGGCAGCTTGCTTTCTCACTTGTGTGCTCGCTCTCTCTCTCTCTCTCTCTCTCTCTCATCAAATTGAAATAAATAGAGTTGAATAAAACAATTCTTTATTTTTGGGGGAGGAAGAGATTTTCACTATAGGGTGCGTGCGCTCACCAGACAGACAGAGAGAGACATAGAGACAGAAAGCGAGAAATCACCCCCAAGGGGGAATGGTCACGCCGCAATCCCATCTCCTCCATTCTCCTCTCGGGATCTTGGGCACGTACACACACACGCCCAGCGTGAGTTTTAAGCCACCGGGTCCGGGACGCGAACCACGGTCGACTACGTGGGAGTCCAGCAACATAGCCATTACGCTAACTGCTGGTTCCCAATAAAACAATTCTTAAAAAAAAGAGTTGAGGTAAATATAAATTGGTACATCCTATACAGTGGGCAACTTGGTAATGACTACGAATACTCAAAACTGTATATACACTTTAACAAAGTGATTCTACTTCTGGGATCCTATAGATTTACTCTTATACAAAATGTTAAGTACATACACACACACAAGATTAGTTGGTAAAGCAGTGTTCATAATAGCAAAAAAAGAAAATGTGGTAATAATCTAAGTGCCCATAAATAATACACACCCACTAAAAATTACAATGAAGAACACTTCCTATGTACTGGTAAAGAAAGATCTCCAGCATATGCTGTTAAATTTAATAGAAAGAAAGAAAGAAAGAAAGAAAGAAAGAAAGAAAGAAAGAAAGAAAGAAAGAAAGAAAGAAAGAAAGAAAGAAAGAAAGAAAGAAAGAAAGAAAGAAAGAAAGAGCAAGCTAATACTGCATATAGCTTGTTACCATTTTAAATGAATATTATATAGCTATATTGTATAGCTATAGTATATAATCCTTTATTTGCAGAAAATATCTATAAAAACATACATTCAAACAAAAATAATAAAAGTAGTTGCAGGAGAAAAGAAACTGGGTAGCTAGGGTATGGAGTGTATAGTAGATGAGGGGAAATAATTCTGAAAAGTAATATGTCCTGAACACAAAAAAAAATCTTTCTCCAAAATTTCAAAGGTCTTAAAATATATTCAAAAACAAGAATGCAAAGAGAAGATCCAAAACAAAAAATGGAAACAATTTTAGAACAAGATTTTAAACCAGTTTTAAAATCAGCATATCGAAGGCCAGCCAGGTGGAGTGGTAGTTAAGGCAGCTGAATCCCATGTGGCCGACTACATGGTTCAAGTCCTGGACCCAATGGCTTGAAAACACACTGTGCATGCTCAGAATCCCAAGAGAATGGAGAAGGGACTATGGCATCACCATCTTCCCAGGGGGTACTTTTTCACTCTCTCTCTCTCTCTCTTTCTCTCTCTCTCTCTATTTATCTCTCATAAGCACACATACTATAGCCAAAAAAATTAGCATATTGATTTTTATATAAGTTATTTTATAGGTATCTGTAAAAGTCATCTTCATTGCAATAATACTAAGTCATTTTGACAATAAACAAGTTTTAACAATTGTTGAAAAGAAAAAATAATTATAATTTAACTTTACAAAAAATACATACTGTTCATGTTACTTCATTATTTTACTTCTAACTTATGAAGAAAAGTAATAATTTTTAAGTGTCAAAGCTATCATAAACTTTCATATTAGAAAAGAAAGGATAATTCAAAGTCATATGCCATGAGTGAGTTGAACTGTTCCCAGTTCAAGAGGCAATAAAAAAAAGTTATTTTTTTTTACAGAAAGATGAATTTTGATATTCAAAAGCAGGCCAAAATGCATCCAGCCCACCTTATAATATTTTAATATGTATAATTTTATTTAATTAAATGCTAATTAAGAGTTTATATTTATGTTCTGTCTCAACCCTAAATAACATAAATCCCAGTTCAGCTATGGTCATGGAACTTTACTGTGTTTTCATAGCAAAGTTTACTTCTTGGCAACTGAATCTCCCTAAATAGCTTTCATTTACTATAACTTATCTCGTCAGTTCACAAGTGAGATGTATGATGCATATGTCAATAGTGTATTGATTTTTAATATGATGACTACAAAACTCCTTTGATTCATTTAGCTAACAAATTTCTTGTTTTATATTTTTTTATTTTTTTGGGGGGTGGGGGGGAGAGGTTTTTGCTATAGGGCGTGTGTGCTCGCAAGACAGAGAGGCAGAAAGCGAGAAATCAACTCCGGGGGGGGAAATGGCCATGCCACAATCTCTTCTCCTCCATTCTCCTCTCCGGATCTTGGGCACGCACACAAATGCACCCAGCGTGAGTTTTAAGCCACTGGGTCCTGGACACGAACCATGGTCAACTACATGGGAGTCCAGCAACATAGCTATTATGCCAACTGCTGGCCCCTAGCTGGTCATTTTTCGTAACATGTAGAACAGTCAACTGTGAAAACTACTTTGCAGAGATACAGAGAACAGATATATATACTAAAAAATAGAAGATTCTCAGATAGAGTGCCTAGTATTTGAGTCTATAATCCCAATTGTTCATAATCTCTATCCTCATTTTCTTCCAGACTCTGTTAGACACTCCAGTATCATTATAATTTAATTCCCCTTTTCCCCTTAACTAATAGGTTGTCGGGAAAGTCGTGACGTTATTTTTCTGTTTTTCTATGCAACAATGCATCATAACTTTCCAGAAAATCCAATATTTTATTTATCTATTAATTCGGTCAACTGATAATCTTTCAACAACTATTCATACAGTACTATTGTTACTATTTACTTTGTGACATGGTAGAAACACATTGAAGGAGAAGATACACATGATTCTTACATCATGAAATTTGTTTGCTTCTTCCCTTACTTTTGTTGAGAAAATTTTCAAGATGTCTTCATGTTAAAAAAAAATTGGTTTTAGGGACCAGCAGTTGGCGTAATGGCTATGTTGCTGGACTCTCATGTAGTCAACCGAGTCCTGGACCTGGCACGTGTGTGTGCACGCACAAGATTCCGAGAGGAAAATGGAGAAGGGATTGTGGCATGGCCATCCCCCTGAGGAGTGATTTCTAGCCTCCTGTCTCTCTGTCTTTCTCTGTCTTTCTGGAGAGCGCATGCACCCTATAGCAAAACCCTCTCAAAAAAAAAGAAAAAAGAAAAAGAAAAAGAAAAAGAAAAGGTGGTTGTAAAATGTCAACACAACTCCTGACACAAGGGGCTGTGGGAAGTTGGGGGGCTCAGCGTGTGTGGTCGTCCCGTACAGAGCACGTCGGTGGCCTTCCTGGGAAGCAGTTGCCATGCAGAGACTTGAAGTGTATCATGACTAGAATAGTCGAAGATCCTTGCCTTCACAGAGCTTACATTCTAGCAGATTGAACTTCAAAGATTGGGACGAAATCAACCATCCACAGGATGACTAGAAATCGCTGCAGGACCACAAGAAATATGGGGAAGCAGGAAAATACCTCTCCTCCAAGGGAAAAGGATAACTCCTCTTCATCCACACACAGTTCAATGGAAGTCATGGAAATGCCTGATAAAGAATTCAGAACATTCATAATGGCAAGGCTTACAGAGATGGAAGAGAAGAGAGACAAGGAACTACTGAAGAGGAAGGAGAAAGGAGTTGAAGGGTTCCAGGAGGTGAGGAAATTCATGCAAGATCTAAAAGAGGAATTTCACACATTACAAAAGAATCAGATGGAACTGTTAGAGATGATTGGCTATAATAAAAGAAGTCAAAATTTCCCTTGAAAGTATTAAAAGCAGACCAGATCATACAGAAAACAGAATCTTAGATGTAGAAGAGAAAATTGCTGG
>NW_006159625.1:2670795-2688472 GCF_000334495.1 Tupaia belangeri chinensis
TTGACTAAAATATTGCTGCTTTTCTTCTAAGCTTTGTTGTCCGGTTTTAAGGATTTTTGTCCTGTCTTGAGCTGTCAATGGAGTCATGTACCTACTATTTGAACAGAACACTAACCTGTTTCTAGGCCTTAAGTTTCAAGGAAATATCCTTACCAGTTCAAAACTGCTTGTCTTGAAACCATCAGCTGAACTTGCTATTGTAAGTAGTTAGATTATTTATGATGTTGTGTGATCAACGAAATGTTGGGGGAAAAGGAATTGAAGATAACTGTAGACAGCAGAGATAGTGTAATAAGAGAGTGGAATAGGGCAGAGGGTCAGACATGGGGTAAAAAACATATATATGAAAGTAGAAATGGAATATTATGGATGATAACATGCATGATTAACCCACTATCCAGTTTATTCTAGATGGGAAACCACATTTTGTATGTTGTGATGATGCTCAGGGAATGAATGTAAATTAATAAAAGAAAAATTTTTCAGAAGAAAAAAAATAAAAGGCATTAAAAATTTTAAAAAAATGTCAACACATAATGGTATGGTAAAGTTCCTCTGTTAATAAAGACAACAACTTACTTTTTGAGTGCACCCAAAAAAAAAAAACTTGGAATGTAAATTAACTAAAATTAATTTTAAAAGGCAGTTGTTTAACTTAACAGAGTAACATGTAAATGTTCTTCTGCATCTTTAAATATTACTATGTCATTTTGGGGTCTTCTTAAAATACATCTACTAACTTTTGATTTAAATGTTGCTTCTTCACCAGATTTTTTTTTTCTTTTTGTATGCATATTGTGCAGTGACATGAGCCCCCTAGTGGATGGCAAGCATCAACCAAAATGTACAAGTTACACATTCATCAGTAAACATCAATTGTCATTTTTTGACACCTTCCTATGAAATATTGATTACAAAAATGTTTAAAATACCAAAAAATAAGCAGTTTTAATTTACACTATACTATAAATGACGTAACTACTATAGAAAAACACTCAGACTACTTTCTATACATTCTATGACAGGATTGTTCCGACTTTGTTTCCTATAAATAGTCCATATACTTCTAATACATATTTCCATGTCCTTTCACCAATCTTGCTCCCAGCATCTGAAACATTGAAAAGTGAGTCATGACTAACTGGCTGATAAACCAAATGGCAAATGGGCAGCAAGATCAAACACTTCTACCACCAAACACTTTTACCACTACCACCAGAGACCTTCCTATTACACTTCAGCGAACACTTTGCATCCTGTCCCTAAAAGAGCAATGTTAACTACTTTGTGTCTGAAAAGTTGGCAAAAAAAAGATAGATTATTGGTGGCTTTATTTCAATTGAGAACCCTACACACTGCACATGCATCCCACATAGGTTGAAACCAGGGTAAGAATGGTTAAGTACAAAGTAAAGACCTATTAGAATCATCCTGGCTTATTTTAATGGGCTTCTTAATAAAATATAGGGGGTCAGCAGGTGGAGTTGGACTCCTGCATGGCTGACCACAGTTTGAGTCTCAGACCTGGCAGCTTGCTTTTACTTTCTCTCTCTCTGTCTGCCTTCTTTCCCTGTGAGTGACATGCCCTGTAGAAAATTTAAAAATAATAATGATAGATAAAATAAATAATTCTTTTAAAAATAAATATACAAAATACTTTATATAAAAATCCAGAACAGACGACAATCTGTGCATGACGCCAGGACAGCAGGTTTAAGCTGGGACCGTCCTTGGCAAACTGGTGCACATTGCAACTCTATTTATGGGTCACTTAAATGAAAGAAGCTTAAGAATGATTCAAGTTTGGGAACCAGCAGTTACCGTAATGGCTATGTCACTGGATTCCCACGTAGTCGACCACGGTTCGCATCCCGGACCCGGTGGCTTAAAACTCACGCCGGGCGCATGTGCATGTGTGCCCAAGATCCCGAGAGGAGAATGGAGGAGAAGGGATTGCGGCATGACCATCCCCTCTGGGGGGGTGATTGCTCACTTTCTGTCTCTATGTCTCTCTCTGTCTGTCTGGCGTGCGTACGCGCCCTATAGTGAAAACCTCTCCAAAAAAAAAAAAAAAGAATGATTCAAGTTTAATCAAGTTGAAAAGAAGAAGGAAGATCCCTTTTTCCCACCTAAATATTGGCATTAAAAATATTTAATCATTTCTTCTAGGAAAACAGACTGACTTCTATACAGTTAAGCCTATTACCATAATATGATAAATATCCTTTTAAAAAGAGACACTTTGTCTTTCAGAGGGTATATCACATTCTTACAGATAAAAAAAAAAAAAAAACTCTTAAGCTTTGGCTGTAAGAGAACATGTCATTCCATATCATCAAGTCTACTGATTGATCATTCTGCCAATAAAAGACCAAGATGCTACAGAGAGGACATCAGTCACAGCAAAGACATTAGTGTCACAGCTTTCACTCATTCATCACTTGCACCATGCGTTCATTGAACAAGCACCACTCATGGAAAATGGTACCAAATATACAGCCATCTTTCTGGCCTTTTGTTTCATATGATAGTCTAAAAAGTAAAAGAGGAAATATCTAGGAATAAGGTTATGAGGCCACTTGCTTCCGAGTCACTAAGATTATATTGTCTGCTAAGGCAACCGTCAGTTTTTATGTTTTTTAGTTCCACAGCTCTTTATACTGGAATCTTTATTAACTGTATTTTGATTCTCTTTTAATTTTTTTTCTTACTCATGATAGAAGGCACGCTAAGAGTGAACATGTTAGAGAGAGAGAGAGAAAGATGAGCAATCTCTTCAGGGTCTGGTCATGCCACAACCCCTTCCTGCAGTCCTCCAGATGGTTGGATCTTCCCCGGCTTCCCCCCACCCCAAAATCAGAAATTGGATTGCTCTTTGGAAACAAATGTCACTATCAATTATATAGATTTTTCTTTTTTTGCTTTACCAAATTCTTTTTTTATTTCATTTTCTTTTATACATTCGATCACATTATTTAGCTTTCAAAGTGAATATCTTAACATGTGAACATTTAGCCAGTCGGATCTTAGGCACTCAGGCCTGCCTGGCATGTCCAGGCTGACTAGGCTGGAGATTTGACCGACGGTCACCATGTAGGATCTGGCTTCTCTTGAGCAGGGCTTTACCACGTGCCACAGAGCAGGCTCATGAGTCTCTCTCTTTCTCTTTCTCTTTCCTATCTAAGTTCTCTGCTTTATTTCACTTATTGATATCACATAGATTTATGTGATATCCTAACATTCTCACATCAAACCTGACATAGTTCAAACCTATGATTGATCAAGTCCCAAACATCACATTCTGCATTTACATAAGAAATTTGAACATTTGCATTACTTTTAGGTAACTCACTGACCTAAATGTGTATTTTTATTTCTGTTTGAAATGAAAGTTAAAAATAATACGGTTACCTAAAGATTAAACAAAATGTTTACCTGTCTGAAGCTACGTCACTGGCAATTTGGTGCTTCATTCCTGACCCATTTTTAATAGAATCCTGTCTTGTGAGCCCATGAGATCGACTTTTCTCCACGGCAGGTACAGTTAAGTCACCTGGGGGTCCTTGGAACTGGGCTTGCTCATGTAGTTTTGCTTTCTTCTCCTGAGGTGCCTCCTCATTTCGCCGTCCTCGAAGAACCTTTTGATCAGGTTGTTGTGGTGTATTAGATCCACTATTATAAAACCATGCTCCTGATTTAGTGAGGATTTCTTGTTGTTTTCGGCACAAATTACATACCCACATAACCTGTACATGAAGACACAAGGAAAATAAATTAGTGCTCCCAAAAGTTAGAAGCAAACAAAAACAGAGAAAACTCAAGCCAACAAAAAATTGTACAGTGAGTCTTCTGAAGATATGTAATCCAGATTAACTACTACCATCAATTAAATAATGTATTCTTTCAAATTCACTAGAATCATAATGAAATAAATGACATTTGCTAACAGTAAAAACCACAAACTAGTGTGCCAAATTACAAGTTATTTATTTGTATTCTTTAATTATTTTTATTTAAATGAGAAGCATTGACAGTACATAGAAGATGGATTTTTAGGCTGTCTAGACAGGTTTAAATACCAACTACATGATCATAAACTTTTGCAACTTTCAACAAGGTACTGAACCTTCATATCTATAAAACTTAGTTTCCTTAATGATAAAATAGGGAAATAGAGACAATAATATAATTTTGTTTTTATGTTTTGTTTTATGAGTAAAAATTAAAAATAATTATATAAAATATCTAGCACAATATCTGGTCTATATTAGACTCCCAGTAAATTGCTATGTATATTAGGTTAATCTTCTTCTACTAATTACATTATACAGTTCTGGAGGGGGGCTTTTATTTCTTTTAAGTACTTCCTGATGGCTACAATAGGGCTAGGTATATTACTGATCTATAATAAAACCCTATTAATTTGTAAAAGACACTCAAACTTTTAAAAAGTTGTGGTAAAAAATGTGCAACATAAAATTTACCATTTTAATCATTTTTAAGTGCACACTTCCATGTTGTTATGAAACAGATCTTCAAAACCTTTATGCAAAAAAAAAAAAAAACCTCTAGCATTAAACAAAAACATCACTTACCTCCTCTCCCCTAAGCTCCTGACAGCAACCTTTCCACACTTGATTCTTTAATAGGTATGTTTTTCAAGCTCCAGGAATCTAGCATAATCACTATCTATGTGACTAAAAAACTTCTCACTCTCTTCTGAAAAATCCTTTTCAATTAACCAGAAAAAAAATAAAATCACATATTGTGAAATAAAAGGCAAATTCAGACAGAAAATGAGTGCTTGCTGATATCTCATTTATGTCAAATATTGACTCATACAACTCTTCACAATGTTAAATATTTTCTCACATTTTAGTAAATTATAACAGTATAATTCTGTTTTTTTAAAAAAAAAAAAAGGTGTAATGTGGTATTTTCAACTGCTAAAAGAGTGGTTTTGAAAAATGGCATTTAAATTTTTTGCCCAGTTGCCTATATTCTAATTCATATAGTTCATGTCATACAACCCTGTACTTTATCACATTTTATTATTTGCTCACTCACTGAATTATATACACACTTCTTTTTTCCCCAACTGAATTTGAAGCTCATTATGGGCAGGGACTGTTTCTTCTACTACCATAGTAAGACTGTACAAGCCATAGATGATCAGATCTTCTACATGCTTACTAAGTTTAAAGTTCTTCTAGTTTAAATATAATAATGATGTATTTTGTATTATCACACTAAGATCTATGTTACATTAATTTCCAAAGGATTAGTCAGCAATAACATCAATATATATCCCTATTTTATTTCTGAGTAAATAAAAAGAATTTTTGAAATTAATAGTACTAAAATGCTTTAAAAGTATCTCATAGTTAAAATTTATTTTACTCAAATTGGTTTGAATAGGCATTAAATATAAATATATCTAACCTATCAAGTCTCAAAACTCAAATTTCAAACAAAATCTTTGGCCTTTTAGTGCCATCTTGTGACAAATGTAGGTATTGCAGATCTCTTTAGAAAGTGAAAGGATAACTAGAGAACCACAAAATAACGTAACAATAAATTCCAACTTCCATGTGTTTTGTTTTTTGGGGGAAGAGGTTTTTGCTATAGGATGTGTGCAGTCGCCAGAAAGACAGAGAGAGACAGAGAGACAGAAAGCGAGAAATCACCCCCCAGGAGGGATGCCGCAATCCCTTCTCCATTCTCTTGGGATCTTGGACACGCAAGCACAAGCGCCCAGCATGAGTAAACCAGTGGTTCCGGGACTTGAACCGTGGTCAACTATATGGGAATCCAGCGACATAGCCATAACACCAACTGCTGGTCCCCTCCAACTTCCATGTTTTAAACGAATTACTGTTCGTGTTACAATGATAATCTATGCTAGATGATTCTAAAATAACTGGAATAAATAACACTCAGCCTACTGAAAAATAGCATCCTTCGTGCCTGGTAATGAACAATGAAACAGCAATGAAAATTTCTGAGATGTTATCCAATCACAATCATCTACAATCTTTTGCTGCTTCATTATTTGTGGAAAGCTAAGCAACAAACCCCTGAATGTCTTTTAGAGCAGAGACTGAAATATTCTTCCTGGGACAGCCCCATCAATACCACATGAGAACTCAACAGGACTACGAATTCTCACACCCACCCCAGATCTACTGAATCAGAAGCTCTGGGGCAGGGCCCAGCAAACCATGGTCTGTTTTTGTTGTGCTTTTTGTTTTCCCTAAGTCTTCCAGGTGATTTTGATGTTCGCTAATTATGAGGCCCACTGGTCTAGGGTTGAGGTTACCAGCTCATTACAGGTCAGGAGTGTGCTTCTCAGAGTAGCTAGGCAGAGCCAAAGGAATCCATGAGCAGCCTTTGTCAGTTTACCTTAGTGTGAACTATTGATTGCTCAAATGATACAGTATAATTTCTGTGTAGCCCCAAATGAGGAAACGGCTTGAAGCACTATAGGCTTCATTCTCCTCATCTGCTGCCACTCAATAAATAGTAATATAAGATAAATGAGCCTAAAGCATAAAAGACGATGTTTGATTCCTAAAGACTACAGGTTCATGCCGGTCTCACATTCTCTGGGCTATCAACAGAGGTTGCTCTTTTCCTGATGAGATCACTGCTCCCCCTCAAACTGCCAGCTCCTAGAATCTTCACATTCTAGTCCCTTGGTTACCTTTCTTTTCTTCCTTTGCCATCTCTGCCTGTCTTGGATTGATTGGCACTTTTGTTTACAGCCCTTTATCACGCGTACCTTACACTCTGATGATACTGAACTGCCACTCACAAACACGTATACATACAACTGCTGTTAGATTACTTTTTGCTAATTGGCTATGAAATTACTGATGTCTATCAGAGGTAAATTCTGTGTCTACAGAACAAATTCAACTACTTTAGGAATAAAATTGTGGGATTTTTGCTATTGAAACTCATTAACCAAGTTAACCACCAACAGTATTTTGTAATGAATGCTTTAGTGCACCTGTAGAAATATAAGAGAGCTTCAAAAAGTTTATAGGAAAATATAATTTTTTAAAAGTCTATATCAGTACAAATAATTGAAATCCATGAAAGGATATATATATATATGTACATATATATATATACATTTATACACACACACACATTTATATACTTGGAGAGGTTTTTGCTATAGGGCACGTGTGCTCGCCAGAAAGACAGAGAGAGACAGAGAGACAGAAAGCAAGAAATCACCCACGGGGGAACGGCCACGCCACAATCCCTTCTCCTCCAGTCTCCTTTTGGGACCTTGGGCACGCACACACACATGCCCAGCGTGAGTTTAAGCCAAACCGTGGTCGACTGCATGGGAGTCCAGCGACATAGCCATTATGCCAACTGCTAGTCCCCATGCATGTATTTTTATAATATGCACTTTCTGTGAACTTGTTGAAGACTATCACAGGTCTACCTATATATTTCCATAGTTAGAACCTATTAATTTTTCTTATCTTCATAATTATCAAAAATATCTAAGGGCCAGCCCCATAGCACAGCCAGTGTGTTCTTCTGGCACAGAAAGTCAGATCCCACATGCCTGATGGGTATTCAAGTCCTGGCCCCAGCAGCTTCGTACTGGACATGCATACAGGGACCCAGGCTCCTGACAGGATAGAGAACTGGAAGAAAATAGATTGTGGCATGACTAAATCCCATTGGAGGGTGCTTTCAGTACCCCCTCAACCCCTTCATGTATGTGCACAAGCTTTCTGAGATTCCAAAAGAAATAAGACCTAAGAATTCAAAGACACACAAAATCCAAAATTCCAGTCTACAAATATCCTTGGTGGGGTCAAAAGAGAGGAAAAAAAATTTTAAAATACAACTATTATTTTAAAGTCATGAAGGTGGTGGCCATAACAGTTACACTGAACAGTCAAATAAATAAAGTTATGTTAGGTGCACACAAGTAATTTTAAGTAATCTAAAGGCTTGCAAAATTCTGTGATTTTCATCTAAACAGGGATTTTTTAAAAAATGAAAGAGTAACTCAAAGGTGAGAAGGATTATAGGCTAAAGACTGTTAATGAGATGATAGGCCAAGCTTGTATGACCCAGCTAACTCTGACCAGATAAAGGAATTCACTAGCCTCCACCTCTAACTACTGTCAACCTATTACATAAATGTAGACATTTGTTAAAGAAAAGGTGAAAGCATATAAATTCATCAGCATGATTCTACCACATGGCTAGTGGAAGACTCTGGCTATTTTATTTTCTGCTTTCTTAGGAAACTACATTTCTTTTTTTTTTTGGAGAGATTTTCACTGTAGGGCGTGTGCGCTCGCCAGACAGACAGAGAGAGACATAGAGACAGAAAGCGAGAAATCACTCCCCAGGGGGGATGGCCACACCACAATCCCTTCTCCTCCATTCTCCATCCTCCTCTCGGGATCTTGGGCGCACACACACACACACACACGTGCCGGGCGTGAGTGTAAGCCACCGGGCCCAGGGCTCGAACCACGGTCGACTACATGGGAGTCCAGCGACATAGCCATTACACTAACTGCTGGTCCCAGGAAACTACATTTCTTTTTTTTTTTGGAGAGATTTTCACTGTAGGGCGTGTGCGCTCGCCAGACAGACAGAGAGAGACATAGAGACAGAAAGCGAGAAATCACCCTCCAGGGGTGATGGTCACGCCGCAATCCCTTCTCCTCCATTCTCCTCTCGGGATCTTGGGCACGCACGCACACGCGCCCGGCGTGAGTTTTAAGCCACCGCGTCCGGGACACGAACCGCGGTCGACTACGTGGGAATCCAGCGACATAGCCATTACGCTAACTGCTGGTTCCCAGGAAACTACATTTCTCAGCCTCCCTTGTAGTTAGGAGTGGCTATGGCCATATCACTCACTATATTATGGCCAATGAATTACAAGTCAAATGTTGTGTGCCAGTATCATGACTTCTTAAAAATTTTCATAGGTTCTCTTCATGCTTTCACTCAAGGCCTTGAAAATTAAGAAGCCACAGAACAAGACCAGCAGATGGTGTAATGGTCACTGGATTCCCACATGACCAACCACAGCTCACTTCCCAGACCCGGCGGCTTGAAACTCACACCAGGTGTGTGCGCGTGCATGCCCAAGATCCTAAGAGGAGAATGAAAGAGAAGGAACTGCAGCATAGCCATCCCTTCTGGGGGGTGATTTCTCTCTTTCTGTCTCTGTCTCTCCAGCGAGCACACACACTCTATAGCAAAAATCCCTCTGGGGAAAAAAAAAGAAGCCACAGAAAAATATGAGTTAGGAAACCTGAACAAGCACTTGGACCACTCGGCTGATCAGCCACGTCAGTGCAGACTTCACGAAGGTGAGAAATAAACTCCTATTATCTTAAGCTATAAGGATCTTTTGAGGTGATCTTTTATAGTAGAAAACATGACCTTAAATAATTCACATACCTTTCCAAGTGCATATTCAACTGAATGTGTATTACAAACACAATCTCTGTATTACTACAGCATGGACGTTAAAGAGTTTCAGTATTTTTACTGACACAAAAACCAAATGTGCACATCTCTTCCAAACTCCACAATCTGTGGAGTAATGTGGATTAGCTTGAAAGCAACTATGATGGGTGTATTTAGAGTAAAGAAATTCAAAACACCACAGATTAGAACCTTCTCTGACAGGGAGCTGGTTGTTTTTTGTGCATACCACTGAGTATAAGAGAGCTATTGGGCTATCAGAAAAGTCATGATGTATTTTTGCATAGAAAAAATATGCTATAGCTTTTCTGACAACCAAATACTATATTCAACTAAAAGAGTAATCCAGTATTAGAAGGTAAACTTGGATGAAGTTGTAATTTACCATAAAAATTAATTCAGATCATAGAATTCCAATTTATTTATAGATGGGTAAATAATTATTAATACTCATTCATTAATTATTCATTCATACAATCTTCACTCAATGGCTACTATACACCATATCCTATGCAAGAATATAGCTATGAATATAGCTCATCAGTTACGGATTTTGCTACTGAGTTTAAAGTGTTGTGCAGGAAACAATAGACAAGTAATTACAAATTTTTTAATATTAAAATCATGATAAATGCTACAAAAGGAATGCATTCACATCATATATCCATTGATGATTTCTTATTCTCTGGCACTGGATTTGGAAAACAACAAAGATGCAGAAAGTATTTGCAAGAGGTCCAGAAGTCCAGAGAGGTTCAACTATAGTATTACCCAAGTGTTCCCAACACCGGGTCCGTAGTGTCTCTGCTCTCAAATGGCAGAATGCATGGGTATTGGGGGCTATGAACATGAAAGCCCCTCGCCCAGCACTGCCATGTTGGATTTTGAAAGTTGATTTCATTAGCCCATATCCTAGACAGTTAAGGTGTTCAAATAGTTTTCTTAAGCAATTAGGATATCACATGTAATCTCTATATAATAGGTTTCTGGATTATAAAAGAAAATTAAGAAATTTGCTTCATCTGATAATCCTGAGACAAGCAACAAGACTTTCACAGATCCCCTATGCACAGCACATATGGCATCTCCAACTATAGCCACATTTGTAGGCTAAGCAGAAAAGTATGGTGGGCATTCCATAAATCTATCCAGTTGTAGCAGTACAGAAGAAGCTTTAACCTCGAGCATTTCTAAGTCTTAGTTATTACAAACACTTCTCAGCTGGCTACAGTTGTGGCTATGAAAAATTACTTACAAAGAAATGCAGCTGTTTATTTCTGCATTTGTGGTCTGACTTCCCTCAAAAGCACACTAGCCAGATTTTTCCTAAAGCCACCTACTAACTTTTAGTCTCATAAATAGTTCTTTTGAATTAATTCTCTGGTTTTGATATTTATACTCATTTCTCTGCTCTTCTCCAAGCTGGTCTAGGTATCTAGGTGTTCTGTGGGGCTTCTGCTGCCACAACCTGCAGTTCACCTAATTCATAGCCTGGATCCTCTTAGTGAGACACGACTGTGCCCCACTATTCACTTCAGCTCCCAGAGGCACTACTGATACCTCTAAGTCTCTGAAGAATGCTCTATTCAGTCATGACCCAAGCTGTCTATTCTGCAGCCTCTCCTGCAAAGTCACCTTATCCCTCACTATCAGGTGGGGGGTAGGGAAGGAACACACAGCTATTTTTATGCCCTGCATTCCACACTGAAACTAAAGATAGCTCTGGAAAGTTAATTCTGGGTTCTTCTGGATCTTTCTTAACCAGGAGATGCACTGCCAAGTTCATTCTGAAGTACCTGTACCCCAGGTAGTTGCTAGTGCATGCTGAAGCATGATTCCCTTCCAATAATTCCAAATATTAAAAATGGTAAATAAAAGCTGTACTTAACCAGTGCACATACTCCTAGTTCGATGCCTCTTAAGGAGACTGGAACGTACCTCTCATTGACTACTGGCCTTACCTCTCTTTTCTCTCCCACAATGTACTAAAATAGAAGGGGAGAGGCTTTTCCTTCTCTTTCCATGTACCTAATACTTCCCACCAAGTACCCTCAGGCTTGACATAATGAGCTTCTGCCTTGCCATTTCATCCATTGCATAGTTTCTCTCAAGCCATCCATTGCCTCAATGGCAAAAGGGAAAAAAAGAAACCAGCTTACTGGTTTAAAAAGAAAAATGTAAGGTGGAAGGCATTTCAAATATAATATACCTATTATACTGTGACTTGAGCATGGTCAGCTATGTTCAGAGATAAATATTTGCGAAAGCACGACATCTGAACTACATTCATCACAGAGAGAGAAGTCCTAGGAGCTTTTGTTTTTTGGTAAATTGATTTCCTTGTTTTTATCAGGAGTTGTGAAATGGGAAAAGACAGGCTGGAGAGAGTAGAAAGGAATCTAATCCAGCCAGGACGGGTCTTTAAGGAAAGTGGCATTAGCCTATACTATCCAGAGCTGATGTTACTTAAAAAAACTTTGGAGTGCCAGTTTGAATGTAGCAAAATGCACTGAAACAGTAATGTGAAGAAACAACAGAGCAGATCAGAGGTAGGAGAGCCTGAGGTAGGTATCAGGAACTGGACAACAGTGCTGGCTTGGAGAGTCATAAAGAAAAATATATGGAACTGCTGGAAACAAAAAACTATCATCTGTAGTTGAACGTCAACGTGCTATTTAAAGCATGTTAGTATTAAGCTATTTCCCTTGAAACAGAACAGATACAAATATCAGAATTATTGAGGAATTTGTTCAATATATAAGTATGCTACAAAGGAAGAATTATTAAGTGAAAGTAAAACTGGCTTCGGCCAATTAAAATACAGAACTGATGTGTTTAAGTCACTGAAAATTCATTTCCATGACCTTACAATAAGTAACCAATTAAATTAGAAAACTGAGACAATCAGAAAATTGAGTAGCAATCTCATCAGTTTTATAATTAAAATGATGGTATAATGGGTTCTCCCACATTTTGACAATTTGAAATGTCAAATATTAATTAAAAGACGGGAAATGAGTAAAAAAAAAAAGACAAGTTGAAAATACAATCACATACACGGCCAATTGCCAATGCATACACAATTTAACTTATATTTACAGCCTCAGAGAAATGATAAAGAATTAAAAATTATAGTGAGTCTTACCACTCTGCCTCAACTTAAACTTCTACTTTTCATCCTCAAACTCTATTTTTATCTTTACATAGTGAAATCTCCTGTTTTATGCCATGATATAAATCTGAACATTTAACCTTTTCTACTAAAAATAGACACAGCTTTTAATAGAAAATTTTGTTACTATACCCAGAATTTCACCTTCTATTAAGCAAGTAATAAAAAAAGAACAGAAATAAACACAAGGGAGAAGAGCTGAAGCCTCAGGCCTACTGTGCACTCAGTCAAAATGCAGGCACCAGTGGCTGAGAGCACAGCTTCCATGAGATGACGGAACTGAAAGCACTCCATGTGCTTCATATTTTTTTAACTTTGACCATTTATTTATTGCAAGTAACTGTATTTATATTTTATAATCCTTCTTAGGGGTAAGGGTCATTCTTTTTTTTTTAAATACATTCAACCACTTTATATCTTTTTTTTGGGGGGGGGGAGAGATTTTCGCTATAGGGCGCGGGCACTCGCCAGAAATACAGAGAGAGACAGAGAGACAGAAAGCAAGAAATCATTCCCCCGGGGGGATAGCCACGCTGCAATCCCTTCTCTTCCATTCTTCTCTTGGGATCTTGGGCATGCACACAGATGCACCCAGTGTGAGTTTAAGCCACTGAGTCCAGGACTTGAACCGCGGTCGACCACATGGGAGTCCAGCAACATAGCCATTACATCATCTGCTGGTTGCATCAACCACTCTGTATCATTATAGCTTGTAAAACTAATTTTCCCGGCATGAATTCACTGTATATTAGTCCAGTAAAAAGTACTAGCATACATATTATCATCAACAGATAATTTTCCATTTTTATGTTCCTTAAATGTTTTGCTTCTTTTTTCCTCCAAGTACTTCATTAATAAAAATAAGCTGGAAAAATGCTGTGGAAAACTCTCTGCACAGCATCTATGGAGCTATGGGATTAGGCAAATGGGGCAATTCTGTAATTCTGACACTGAAGAAAGCTATCCATAGACTTGGTTTGCATTTTTGAATTTGCAAGATTATTCATTTAATGTATCACTAATCTATCAATTTATAATATTATACTAAACACCAATATTAAGGCAAGACCCTAGATCACTAATGAAGACCTAACTGAAGATCAGGGATTCAAGATTTTTTATCTTTTCGGTTTTGATCTGTGTGGTTTCTGTGGGACAGAAAACAACATGTAGAAGTTTCAACAGATTCATGTTTCAACATGTCAACAGATTCAGCAGTTGCAGCAGAGGACTCAGTACTGTAAGGGTGTCTTTGTCTGGCTAAGTCACACAGAATCAGGGATCTGAGAGACTTCTCAAAGACATCATAAAATGGTTAACTAGGAAAGGGTAAAGTTCAGGGGCAAGGGGGAAGGGAAAGCGAGAGAGGATGAAAGGAGGTCCTAGATGGTTTTATACTTGACTCCTACAAAACATTGAAGGAACAGATACATCAAGCTTATTTAGGATGTTATGGGGGAGGGAAGGGAGTTCTCAATTTATGAGAAAAAAATTAATGACAAATCAGAAAAGGGAAGAAACTCAACTTCCTGAATTAGTTAGCTATAACAAATTACCCCAAACTGGTGGTTTAAACAACAGAATTTGTTCCCTCAAAGTTCTGGAGCCAGAAGTTCAATTTTAGTAACCTAACCAAAATCAAGATTCTAGAGAAAATCAGTTCTCATTTCTTTTGTAATCAACTTGTGGTGGCATTCCTCTGCTTGTTGCAGCATCAATCCAGTCTCCAAAGACAGTATCTTTGAACTCTCTTACATATTCACATTGCTTTCTGTGTGTGTGTGTGTGTGTGTGTGTGTGTGTGTGTGTGTGTGTCTTTCTGCCTCCCCCTTATAATGACGTTAAGTGATCACATTTAGGGTGTGCCTGGACAATCTCCCCATCTTAAGACCCTTACTGAATCAAGTCTGTTCGTCTTTTTTTTTTCCTTGACCAAATAAGATAATATTCTCAGGTTTCAGGGATTAGTATGTGGGCATCTTGTGAAAGGCCATTTTTCATCCTACCACAGACCATATGAAATTTAAATTATAGATGTTAGGCAGTGGTGCAGCAGTAACGCAACTGGACCCACAGGAAAGATCTTGAGTTTGCATCCTGGGACATCCCTGAGCATGCAGGGTATGCACAAGGTTTCTTGACTCAGATATAAAGAAGCACACACTATTTTTAAAACAATCTGGGTCAGCTGGGACTGGGGGTAGACTGCAGCATAAAGATTCTATTGGGGTACCAGTCTCCCTGTCTCTCTGTCTGTCTTTCTGTTTGTCTCTCTCTCAAAGAAGAAATAAATACACATTCAAAAAATTCAATTAAAAAAGGATAATTTTTAAAAACTAAAATACAATAAATGTTAAAAAATAAATAAATAGGCCAATAACACAAGTGGAAATGGATGCATAAATCTTAAAATCTTAACAAACCCAATTCTAAATTTCATATAGCAAATGCCTATAAGAAAGAAAAATGGATCAACGTGAGAAAGGAAGGATTACACCAAAAATGCAAGAATAGTTTAATTTTAGAAAATACACTAATATAATTCACTAGATTGAAATGGGAAAAGCACTCATAAAATGCAAGACTCGTTTGTGTGAAAAAAAATATAAAATCTAGCCAATAAGAACTAGAAAAGCACTGCTTTAACCTGATAAAGGGTATCTATGAAAACTATCTTATATTAAGGATGACAGGTAAAAGCGCTCTCTTTCAAGTTGGGAATGAGCTAAGGATACCAATAGCACCCCTTGTATTTAACACAGCTTTGTAGGCTCTAACCTCGTAAATATCCCTCTCTCTCTCTCCCCCTCTCTCTCTGTCTCGCTTTCTCTATCGCTCCCTCTCACATACACATATACAGATATATACACAGAAAAAGGGAGAGGATGAGATAAAACTGTGTTTATTTGAATACTATTTGTGCATACCACTTGATTGTGATATGAACTCCAAGAAAATCTACAGTCAAGGGAACCAGCAGTTAGCGTAATGGCTATGTCGCTGGACTCCCACGAAGTCGACCGCTGTTCGTGTCCCGGACCCGGTAGCTTAAAATAACTCACGCCGGGCGCGTGTGCGTGTGTGCCCAAGATCCCAAGAGGAGAATGGAGGAGAAGGGATTGCGGCGTGACCATCCCCCCTGGGGGGTGATTTCTCGCTTTCTGTCTCTATGTCTCTATCCGTCTGGCGAGCGCATGCGCCCTACAGTGAAAAATCTCTCTCCAGAAAAAAAAAAAAGAAAAGAAAATCTACAGCCAAAATATCTAAAGTAGTAAGGGAATACAATGAGTTTCCTAATCAAAGATGAATCAATAAAAGTAAATAGCATTCCTATACACCATGAAGAAAACAATTATAAAACATCAATTAAAATTTGTAAAAATACTTGTTACAAAGAAAATACACAGGAGCCCTCAAATAAACCTAAAAAGAAAAAGAGGAAGACCTTGCTATTAAAAACAATAAAACTAAATTGAAAAGCCTACATAATCTCACATAAGTGGAGAGATATAAATACTATTTTGCGATGAGAAGTCCAAGTACCATAAAGATGTCAGTCTGCCCAAATTAAATCTACAAAGTTCAATGTAATTTTTATCAAATTCCTGCCATGTTTTCCATGGATTTTATCAAGCTGATTTTAAAATAAATATGGAAGAGCAAAAGATAAGGAAAATCAGGGTAATTCTGAAGAGAAAAAATGGTTTAAAGTAGACTCACTTTACTTATTGTAAAGTGATAGAAAATAAGACAGCGTAGAATTAGTAAAGAGATACTATATAGAACATGAACATAATAGGGATTGCAGAAAAAGATTCTTAACACACAAAAAGTTCATGGAAAATGTGTATTAGGAAAAAGCTATTCATGGATTTCAAAACTGTTTTATACCAAAATAAACTTGTGCTTTAATTCCATTTTTAATAGACTTTTTTAAGCCTCCTTATAGGTCAGTGCTGACCTTACAAGTAAGTGGAGAAAGCATACACTATTCAATTAATATAGCTGGGGCAACTGGTTGTCCCATTTTAGGAAAAAAAAAAAAAAAAAGATCCCCACCTCATGCCATACACAAAAATCCACTCCAAATAAATCAAACACTGAAACAAAAAGGCAAAACTTTAAGAACAAATGTATATTCATCCTACTCAGAGTTTCCTGCCTAAAGTCAGACATGCATTCATAGATATGTACATATCAGCTGAGCTTGCTATTGAAAGTAGTTAGATTATTTAAGAAATTTTGTGAATCAACAAAATGTGGGGAATATATGTATATGTATATTATATATATGCATATATATATATGTAAAACTAGAAATGGAAAATTATTGATGATAACATGTATGAATAAGCCACTATGCAGTATATTCTGGATGGGAAATCACATTTTGTATGCTGTGACAATGCTAAGTGAATGAATGTAAAGTAATTACTTAAAAATAAAAAAAATTTAAAATTAGTACTAAACTTCATCTGTTAAAGCCAAATAAAGTATTAAGCTCATAAAAAAAGAATGAATTTCAAAAAAAAATCTATGAAACCAAGAAAACAAGAGGTTTCTTGACCAAATACAACAAAGCACAAACTATTTTTTAACGATGAATTCTATTATATTAAGTTCTTTTTTTTAACACTTTAGAATAGCAAAATAAAGAGATGAAAGAAATTGCAATCTTAAGTAAGTTTTATTGCAATATATATACATATGTGTGTGTATATATATATATATATATATATATATATACATACATATCTAACATATATACATAACAACAGAGATGCATTCAGAACATATGAAAATTCATAATTCAATAAGAAAAGGACAAATATCACAGTAAATAATAGATCAAAGAATAAATATGCAATTCCACTAAGAAATCCAACTGGTGGGCTGGCAGATGGCATGGTGGTTAAAAGCACTGTACTCTCACATGGCCGACCACAGTTCAAGTCCCAGACCTGGAGGCTTGCTTTCTCACTTTCTTTCTTTCTCTCTCTCTCTCTCTTTCTCTCTCTC